>NC_064855.1:73124715-73424715 GCF_024139225.1 Suncus etruscus
AGGAAGGAAGAAGGAAGGAAGGAAGGAAGAAAGGAAGGAAGGAAGGAAGGAAGGAAGGAAGGAAGGAAGGAAGGAAGGAAGGAAGGAAGGAAGGAAGGAAGGAAGGAAGGAAGGAAGGAAAGGAAGGAGGGAGGGAGGGAGGGAGGGAGGAGGGAGGGAGGAGGGAGGGAGGGAGGGGAAGGAGGAAGGAAGGAGGGAGGGAGGGGAAGGAAGGAAAGGAGGGAAATATATATTGAGTTTCAGGAAATTCCCAGTGCACACACAGCAATGCAATGACAGATGCAGAATTGCTACTGTCTACACCTAATTTCTCAAGTTGTATTGAAAAATGACTAGTAGTCAGAAGGTTATTTTTAAGAAATGTACTTGTAGAACTTGCTTACAGTGAAATAAAGGCATAAAGAATCTTCTATTTCCATATGAAATATTAGGAAGCTATATATATGTACATATAGAAAAGTTTTGTATAGTAATAGGATATTGAAATTAGTGTGAATTAAATATTCAAAAAATAGATAAGTGGCCAGAGTGATAGCATAGATGGTAAAGATTTTTCCTAGCACAGGACAACCTGGGTTCAACAGAAGTATCCCATATATCCCCTGAGCCTGCTCAGAGTAATTTACAAAGAGCTCGCAGTACCCCCTGAGCTCTGCCAGGTATGGACCCAAACAAAAGCAAACAAAAAATGATAATAATAGATACATTTAAAGACATATATGTCACATCAGCAAAACATAATGTAAATTAAAAATGTAAATTTAAAAAATTAAATGTAAATTAAAAAACATTTTTTTGGTTTTTGGGTCACAGCCAGCAGTGCTCAGGGGTTACTCCTGACTCTATGCTCAGAAATTGCTCCTGAAAAGCTTGAGGGACCATATGGGATGCCGGGATTCAAACCACAGTCCTTCTGTATGCAAGGCCTTACCTCCATGCTATCTCTCCAACCCCAGAAATGTAAATTAATTTTAAAGTGGGAAAGAATGTACTTTCTAGGGTCATAAGTGCTTAATTACACACTTTAGATACTTAACAGAGTCTAACTTTCTTCTGAATTTCAGTATTAAGTTGATGATGACTATTGTATTGAACCTAATGATTACTATAATGAACACATTAAATCTGAAAAGCAATATTAATTCATTATCAGACAGCTCATAGTGAACTGGCAGTTTAGAAGAAATGCTTTAATATTACTTACTTGATCACTCATTAACCTATGTTTATTTATAAAGTTATTCTAGGTTTCTAAATTATTACATCAGTTATAATTACTTGATATTAATGTATAAAATTTTATAGATAAGTTTAAATATAAACATATATATATATATATATTGCTTCTTTCCTTCTATAAAAGCATGAACTGAATTCTAGAAACCAGTTTGCATTCCCACTAAATGAACATGTACACATATGTCAATATGTGGTCAATGTACATCTGTATATACCCACCCACATTTGCCCCTTTCTTTACTTTATATAAGTCTATAACAATATTGGGTTAAAGTAATCTCTGGTGTTTGCATTATCAACTGAATATAAATATTATTCAATGCTAAATCATCAATTTCTCTAGAATTTTAGTTTCTTCAGACAGTCTTCTATACCTGTAGGTAATAACTTTTGTGCTTATATTTGCTTCATGTGGTCACTATTAGTATTCAACCCAAAATTATAGCAGAGAAACATATACTTCTATTAAATACATTAATATATTACTTAATAGGCCAGAGATGTAGCACAGCAAGTAACTAACCCTGAGTTATCCTTGGCAATTCATATGACCCCTAGAGTCTACGGGTGGACCTGAGTGCAGTCAATAATAAAGTCTGAGCACCCTGAGTGTGAGTTTGCCCCCTCCATTTTTTAATAGACTATCAAATTTGCAGTTTTCTTGGCCCTATCAATCCCTTTAAAATAATTTTGTATTTATCCTTTCCTAGGACCAGTTGAACAACCATCTCCCTGGTTGAACAATGAATCTCTTGTAATTTTCCATACCTAAGTATCTTATCTAATTATGTTATCATGCTATTTTACCACTATATTTTAGAACATAGAAATAGTTTCTTCTTAAAAACTAAAAGTTCAAATGTTTTGTAAACTGTGCATACCTAATTTTTTAAGTACTTAAGTCTTGGAGGCCTGGTACAAAGCACCGCTGAGAGGCAGAGTCACCAGTCCCCTGGAGCAAAGCGTATATACTTCCTTCTCCTGCTCACTTCTGCAGGGAATATCCAGCGCACAGGCACATAACACTTGTGGAAGCCCAGGACCCAGTCATAAGGCAGCATTCCCAGGTTAAATCAAGACAGGGGTGGGATTGAATCCTACAGAAGAAGATAATGGCAGAGTTGGAGGTAGAGTGAGGGTATAGACAGGGTTTGCTTATGTACAAAAAATAAAAATTTAGAAGAATTAAAAAAAGAAAATACTTTAGATCATGATAAAAAAATTTTTAGCTTGATATAACTTGTTGAGAATCATGTTACCTTCAAATTTTGAAGGTAATAATTATTTTGAAATAATTATTAATCAGCTTTTTGTCTTTATATAGTCTATTGTCATATATATAAGAAGTGTGTTAAGTTTTGTTTTGTTTCTTTGTTTTTTCCTTCCCTCTCAAAATTTTGGTTGCTTGTTTGTTTTGCTTTGGAAACCACACCTAGTCAGGAGTCACATCTGATTGTGCTGGGGGACTATATTGGATCCTGGGGATTGAATCTGTGTTGGCTGCGTGAAAGGCAAGGGCTCTACCTCCTATACATCAATCCGGACTGGATTGTTTATTTCAATAGTTATGCTGTATCTTTGATAAGTTGTTTCATTTTAGACTGTAAATATTATATTCAATCTAGTGGGTTTTTACTAATTTTATTCTTTTGCTTTCTCTGATTCTCTTTCTGCACCTTTTTTTATGGTTTAAGGAAATAAATAGGAGAATGGCTATATTATATTAGTCAATCCAGCATTTTATTTGGGGCATTTTTATTTTGAGAAATCTACCCAGAATAGATAAAATGACCTTTTTTCTAAAGGTAAATTTTAATATATTTTGCTAAAGCATTCTATTTTTATAATATAGATGTAAAATGTTGATCCCCAGTGACAATCAAAGAAGAATACAGTAAAAAGAGAAAAGAGCGCAGCCACTCCACTTAGCTCCTAGGCTGTGCACTTCTTATAGAATATGAACCCTGTCGCAACAGGGAATAAGAATCACAGTTTAAGCATGGCAATGGGGAAACAATTCAGGATAACAGCATGCATAGAGAATGAAGATAGCAGTTTTTATGATCCAAAAAAATACCAACCAACTAATTAACCTCTCAGATAAGGAGTTTAGAGTAGAAACATGGAGGATGTTCGTAGAAGTCAAAGAAAGCATAGATCTATCTGAACAGACCACAAATACAGAATTCAGAAAACTCCAAACTGAAATAACGGGACTGGGAAAAGCAGTAGAGAAAATGAAAAACTCTATGGAAAAACCTCTCCAATAGAGTAATAGCAGCTGAAAACAGAATTAGTGAGCTGGAAGATTAGATGCAGAACAACTCCGTAGAGCAGAAGAGATTGGAAAAGAAGCTTAAAGAACCTTAAAACCTGATCAGACAATGGAAAAATACTCAAAGATTGTGAAGAGGTGAAAATAGAAATGTTCAATAAATTCAACAGAAACAGCATAAGAATCATTGGAGCCCCAGAAACCCAGGAAGAAAATCCCCAGGAAGAACAAACAGTCAAGAGCATCATTACATAGAAACTCCCAGAGCTAAAGACTGATTGCATGCAACCAAATCCTGTATACCAGAAGAGTACCAGCTAAATGAGACCCAAAGAAAAGGTATAATATATTCTTGGTGATCACAGTTTGCAGTTGTAGTTACTTCAAGTTTTGCTGTTCTTTTTATGTCTTTTTCTCAATGTAATTTTTGTTTGTTCCTCATTTTCTCTTTCATCATTAGAGATTTTCCTTAACTCTAGAACTTCCATTCACATTTTCATTAAGGAAGTAAATGATCATTGACAGCTCTTATTACAATCAGAACTTTTTGAAATTTGTTGAGAAGGTGGAAGTACTAGTTTTCTTAATACTGACATGAATAAATTATTTTAAACTTGATTTAAACAATGAAAATTTATTATGTAATTGAAGAGGTCTGTCACAATTTTACTGTACCTAAGTCAATGTTGTGAGAGGACTATATTATACTCTAAAGTCATTATATAAATAATTTATTTCTACTTTCTACATGATAAAGTAAATTCACATTTCCTGTCTTTGACCTTCTTCAAATTCCATAGTGGTAGATCACAAGAATATCCTCAGTTGTATTGTTGAGTTAAAAGAATATCCAATTGCACAGTTGACAAACAATATTTGGTAGTTGCAGTTCTTATTTATGTGAGTAGAATATTGTATTCTTATTCTTATTTGTGAATATAAGCCTGTGTTTAACTTTCTTGGAATCAAATAGGGGAATGTGACTGAGGTCAATGTAATTAAAATGCAGTTTTTTGATGGGTGGGAAGGGAGAAAAAATGCAGTTTTTCATCTGCTTCTGGCACACATCCTTTCATTCAATTTTGTAAAGAGAAAACCAGCAGGTAGACTTCAAGTTATGGTCAGACATTAAGGTCTGCACACATAGTGGATATGATAACAAGTTGTTTTATTCTTTAACTGCACTTTGAGGTAACATGCCAGTTTCTTGACACTTTCCAGCCTACAGTCACTAGTCCTCAGCTTTCTCACATCTGTGGAGTTACATTGTAAATCTGCCTCACAGCCTCAAACATTTGTTTGACATTTCTCATCTGTGGCCATTTCTTCCCCTGTTGTCTTTAGCATTATAGGCTTACTCGCTTTTGGAACTTTTTGATAGTTTGAGTGAGTTTATAGGAAATAGTGATGGTGGAGAGGCGAACTCAATAACACTTTAAATTAGAATTCTCTACTCATAAAAACTAATAAAATTACACAACTTCTTTATTTCTCCATATTCATAGTTGGTTTGCTTCTGAAAAATATATTTGCCTTATGTTGAATCATAAGACATTCTGTAATATAGCACACCATAATATGAATTTTCACTTAGATAAATCTAAAAAAGTACGTATGCACCACTAGCCTTTCATTTTAATGAGCACACATGCCCTTGATCTTGAAGATATATAGAATACTTTATTTCAGAATAAAATAGAGATGTGGTCATTATAAAATAAATTTATTAAAACTGTATTTATATGTATAGAGTTTATGGCTTGCCAGCATTATAATCTAAGAATCTAATCACCCTTATTGGAACAAATTCACATATCTTAATTATTTGTATTTCACACACATTAGACTCTAGAATAATACTCATGTATCACTATGTATAAAATCACAAAATATATTTATAAAAATGAACTTAAGAGTTTATTTTGTAAGAACAAACTTTTTTATTTAAATTTATTTTTATAACATCAACAAAATGCATTATCAAAATAAAAAAATGTATCTGCTAGATTTAATATATTTACTTTCTTTGAATTCTTTGATAAGTCGGTGATAAAAATAAATCATTAGATATAGCATAATGTTTAGAAATAAAGCTTTTTTAATTTAATTAGTTTAAAATAGAAGAAAACAAATTACAGAAAAGTGTTTTGAAATGCCCCTAGGCTCAAAAATAATGATTCAATCTATGTTTGATCTTCAGGGTTTTGTTTTGAAATAATTTTTTATTTGCTCAAAAACATTCATTTTCTTTCTTTTTAATATTTGAAAATTATGAGTTCTCAACACAAATGTTACATCTTGTATTCTACAGCGTGTAGTAGGCAAAGAGATAAGTATATGGATTTGTAAGTATTAGTAAAAATAAGAAACAAAATAAAAAGATAGCCACAATATTATCATGCACTAAAGTTTTATAAGAAAATAAAGAAATTTTATAAAACAACAGTGTTCGGAATAAGAAAGACAAGATAGCTTAAGAGAGTGGGAAATTATCCTAGCATGAGTTATCTGGAAAGTTCACATTACATATAACAGGCTCGGGCATCCTTCAGATATATAACTGACCATGTATAAAGTATAATATTAGGGATCAGTACTGTTGTAAACTCCAAGATATAGGTAGACTATGTAAATTATATTACGGAGATCTGTTCATTAATAAAAAACTAGAAATAGGCATGGTGTTAAAATAATCTTTAGTATACAGTTAGTGAAGGGTAAATGATGTGGTAAAATCTCATCAACAAACAGAATAATAGTAGGAAGGACTGTCATAGACTATTAAAAATTTTAGAGGACAATATTGTAGGTGTAGGTCAATGAAACTAAACCCATGCCTTTTATATAGTTAGTAGGAGTTGATGCCAAATATATTTTCCTAATCAGAAACTTTATTTTGTGAGAAAGTTATAAGTGAATATTATTTAGGAGGGTTAGCAATGGTTCCCACTAACCTCTAAGTCCAAAGGTTACTTTAAATATCTCTGAATAGTGTATTTGGATATTAATTTATTCCTTGTATGACAATAAGTACATTAGATTTAATTTCAGTTTGAGAAAATGAGTGAAAGTCTTCCAGGATTTTGATGATTTCAGTGGTTCTTTAAAACACACTGATGCCAGGGCCTTCTTAAATTACAAGTTTTTGAGATGTGATCAGGAAGTACTCATTTTGAACATTTCAAGGTGATTTTAAAGGGCAACTAGGCTGATAAATACTGAGCTAAACAAACCATTAAGAGGTTATTATTTCCCTGTAGACTATGATCCAAATGACCTTTATAAATAAAGGTGACCTTGAAAAGCTCTGGGAAAATAGTGTTTATATTTTTAATTTTAAGTAGAGCAAAGACCAAGGTTGCTAAATTCAGCATGAATAAAATTCTGAAAATCACTCTGCAATTTTCAATTATTTTTATATTTCCTATGTATTTCTATAACATACCTAGAAGCTACTCTGATGTCTCTTTTGCAAGTCCACTGAGGAAAAAACAATACCCTTAAAAATTCTCTTCTGTTTCTACACAGTAAGCAAAAAGGAGAAAGTAATTATGTTGATATTTTTAGCCAAATAAATAAAACTACCAAAAATATACTTTATTTTGCTAATGAAGCAAAAGAAGTATTTTTAAATATTTCTTATTAATATAAGAAAAGCTACCTTTATTATGGACTCTGCAGGCATAGCAACAACTTTCATCTAGAGAAGTAGAATTCATGATTTATTCACATCTGTAATGGTAATGAGTTGTCAGTCTATAAGGAAAATTTGAGTCTATCAGTTATTCCAAGGGTACTGAAAGCTTTCTTTATATCTAGCTGTTCATCTCTGTGACATTCCTGGAGGGCGTCTTTTGATAGTTGATTATTATTTGAAGTGGCAGGATGCAGGCAACTTCAAACGAAGCAGCTACTTCAGCCTGAACTAATAGTCTTGGGAAGATATTTGCTATTCAAAATATACCTCAGCCTGTTGATTGTGACCACAGGAATTTGGGGAATATTATGGAAGAATATACATTAGGGAAATAAAGGTATCCACAAACAAAATCTTAGAAATAAGTGAATATGAAGGATTAATACAATATCTAATAATGGAAACACTTGCCAAAAATAAAGTGGTTGTAAAAGATGTGACTAATGATTTGCTTGAATAGAGTCAATGTTTCAAAATGCAGTATGGTAATACTAGAAGCCATTACTTTATTCAAATCAGAACAGATATATTGGGTAAGAAAATGAATAAACCAGGGATTGAGGAGACAGTTTAGGTGTGTTCCTGGTCCTCTGTCAACCCTGTGGTTGATTTCTTTCACTTTAGCTTGTTAACCCTTCTACCCTGAGGGAACCCAAGTAGAACCAAGTTAAGCTGTGCATCTCATCTGTAGGCACAAATCTCCAAGTATCACTTGGGATACACTTATATTTTTTTAATTTTCTGTGTTTTCTGGGTCATACTTTGTTCTCAGACTCTGTGCTAAGGATTCACTCCTAGTACTACTCAAGGGACCATATGCAGTGCCAGGGATCAAATGGGATTGGCTGTGTACCAGGTAAACACTTTAACCCCTGAATTATATCTCTGTCCTATCTACCTATTTTTTTTTAAAAACTAGATAAACTATCCTGCTTTTACAGAAGCAATTCAATTTTTGCTTACTTTCACATAGGTATACTTTATAGCTGACAGAAATCTTTGATCTGACAAAACTGTTTTGCTACTGAAACAAACAACAACATAATAATAAAAGCACTATGGCACCACCCATTAGAAAGAATTATATTATTATTGCCACATCAAACTCTAAAATATCTTCTGGCAGACTAAATGTAGAATTCATCAATGCCTACCACTAGAAAGTATGATATTAGTATATTTTGCTAATGATTTTTATAATTTTCTGGACTTCCTTTCTATCCCTATATTCATCTCCCTCTCTTTTCCTCTCTTTTGCTTGGTAGTTAATAATTGTAGAAAATATTGTTTGTTTACTAAAAACAAACGGGGGAATTGTTGTGTATGTAAATATTTTGGGGGATTACTATGTTGCTCACCCTAAACTGATTAGGTGATTGTGCCCTACCCTAGGGTGTGACCTGGCATTCTACCCCCACCCTAGGGTAGGACCTGATTCTGCTTCCACCATTGGTTGGTATCTGATCCCACCATTGGGTGGTACCTGACTCTGGGGTATAAGAGCAAGGGTCTGTGGAAGGCGGGGGCTTTTGCTGGCTGGAACTGAAGCTGAGTCTTTGGACTTCAGTTTTGTCCTCCGAATAAAGCGAATATTTCCACGAGCCTGACTGTCTGCGAGCTGTTTACCCGCCATTTCACCTCAGAACCGTGGGCTAGACAGGGTGGCAGACGCGTGCTCCGAGCTGGAAGAAAAAGGCCTCATTCTCCATCCCACCATCAGTCAATCTCTTCAGGGGCTGACTTGCTACAGTAAGGTGTAACTACTGCTATGTTTCTGACTCCCAAAGATTCCACTGTTTTTCATACCTGTTATGTGAAACAAATTTGGGAAGTCCTTCATTCTCTTTATTCTTTGTCTTTGAAATTTTTTACATCTTAGTTTTACTTGGCTTGGTGTAAAAAAATATTGAATAGCTCAAGAACACAAATAAAGGAAGCTCAGAGCTGAAGGCAAATCTACTAATGATTTACTACTACTCATTTACTATGTTCCAGGCACTTCCTAAAATCATGAAAGAAAAACTACTACTTGTTAGTGCCTTTAGATACATATGGAGCCAGTAAATGCAAAATATTAGTAGAAAGTTGACAATGAAATAATAGCTAATCAGTCTTTCTCCAAAATAAAATTATTTTATGAAAAGTCACTCATGTGACTACTTTTATATTTACATATAATTTTACATTTCTCCTCATTCACTCACAAAACCATTTATGTAATGACATAGCAACTCTAAAATTTTAATCCCAATAAATTCACCAAAGATGACTAAAAGACTCAGAGCTAGAAACCACTTCAAGCAATCATCTGCTCGAGCCCCATCTTACACAGAATGAAACCATCTAGGATAATGAATAACAACATAAGAGCTGCAATGTGAAATTGCTCCTTGAATTTTAATTATAATGAGCTTTCTCTTTTCTTTAAACTCCACTATCATGACTTAACTTTGCTTATTTACCTAGAAAATGTGATCAACAGTTATTCCTGTTGTGTTTTCTTATTCTTATTTTTTTCTGCTGTGTCCTTACAACCATAATTATATACTTCCAAATATTAGTTATAATTAAACCTCTTGTTTCACGGGCTAATTTGAACATAATATTGTTGCATTTTAACAATGAATATCCATGATAAGAACTTTTAATTGTATCATAAAATGACTGCTATTCATTGAGTGCCATGTATGCAAAATATGTGCATTCTATACTTACATTTACTAAACTCTGCACTTATTTTCTTCTTTATTTTAGAGGAGAAAATACAAGCTAACAGAATTATGTAGCAGTTCAAGGCCATAAATAATTTTCAGGGCATTATGGTAAAAGAGACCATGTGAATTTATATTCTTTTATTCAAGCTGTGCAATGCCTTCTCCATGTTGTATGGAGAAAGTAGCAGAAATCTCACATAGCTTCTTTCCTCTGTGTGTGTGTGTGTGTCTGTGTGTATGTGTGTGTGTGTGTGTGTGTGTTAAAATGCCCATTCTCAAATCAGATTAAAGATAATAGGATTCTATTTAGGGACCAAAAAAAAAAAAAAAAAAACAAAAAAACCAACCTCCCAAAAGCACTGCTACTACTTACTGACTCTACCATGCAGAAGCTAGAGCTCTTCTGTATCAGCATATTTTCACATTTGAGAATATTATAATTTTCTTACTGCACATAATTTTTGAAGTATGTTTGGTTCTATTGTTTCATGATTTTACAGGATTAATCATTTCAAAAATTTCAACAGTATTTATTGAAACTTTCTTCTTTACACTCCAAAATTTAAGAATATTCACTAACAGATATACCTTTCTAACCATTTTTTATTTTTTTTAACAATATCCCATTCAAATCCTATTCTTCTCTGATTTTAAACATACTTTACTGAATCTGTGATAATTTCTCATACACAGACAATTAAAGGTAAATATTGATGAATTGAAACAAAACTAGGTCAAATTGTGATATGATGTAATAATAAATTACATCTGCTGGAAGTTAAATAAGGCCAGGATATCTAAAATAACTCAAGAAGCATATACTTGTCAAATTGCATTATTCTTATATTTAGTTACACAAAATTCATTAATAAATCACTTTCACACATTTTATTCTTTATTTTACTGTAGTCAGAATAAAATTATAAATAAGAATATTTTATTAATAATAAATAACATTATCATTATAATAGAATATATTATAATAAAATTACAAATAAAAATAAAACTGCTGACTTTCATTATATTTCTCTTAGATAGTATAATCATGAATTGTGACAGAATATATCCTTATTTGTTGTTGTTGTTTTTGTTTTGAGTCACACCCAGCAGTGCTCAGGGGTTACTCCTGGCTCTGAGCTCAGAAATTGACCCTGGCAGGCTTAGGGAACCGTATGGGATGCCGGGATTCTAACCGCCATCCATCTGCGTGCAAGGCAAATGCCCTACCGCTGTGCTATCTCTCCAGTCCCGAATATGTCCTTCTTATAACTTTCTATATTAATTGAAACCAACTATAATGACTCCTTTATTTCACATCACCTGTTCTGTAAAATCACTTTGCTAAATTACCCTAATTCAGGGTTCTCAAACTCGAGGCCCGCGGGCCATTTGTGGCCCTCCATACAACATTTTGTGGCCCACGGCTGGCCTTCAAATATTGCAGAATTTGCGATTATTCACTAACCAAATAATCGCAATAAAAATCGCATTAGTAAGAAAAAATCGCATTAAACATTTGCATACCCCAAGCAGTTTTGTTCAGTATGCAAATGTTTAATGCGATTTTTTTTTTTTTTTGGTTTTTGGGCCACACCCGTTTGACGCTCAGGGGTTACTCCTGGCTATGTGCTCAGAAATCGCCCCTGGCTTGGGGGGACCATATGGGACGCCGGGGGATCGAACCGCGGTCCTTCCTTGGCTAGCGCTTGCAAGGCAGACACCTTACCTCCAGCGCCACCTACCCGGCCCCGTTTAATGCGATTTTTGAGATTTTTTTCTTACTAATGAGATTTTTTATTGCAAATATTCAGTAAGCGATTAATCACGAATACTTTGCGCCTAGTGCAGACGTCATTTCCGCTGCTCCTGCCTGCTGTCCCTTGCATTATTGGAGGCCTATAAGGGAGAGAGGGAGAGAAGTTTATTACAGAATTAGATTTTGTCATACCTTCATCATGACTTCATCAAAGCCTGCAGTGAAGAGAAAGATTGATGACGAGCACAGACAATTTCAGGAAAAGTGGGAGAAGCAGTATTTCTTTGTTGAGCACAGGGGCATCCCCACATGTCTTAGTTGCTCAGAGAAATTTGCAGTGCACAAGGAATACAACTTGAAATGCCATTATTCAACTAAACATGCAGAGGAATGTGCAAAATATCAAGGAAATGAGAGAGCCAAGCAGGTTGCCAGTCTTAAAGCATGTCTAATGAGGCAACAAGATTTCTTCAAGAGAGCAACCAAAGAGAATGTTGCATCAGTCAAAGCTAGTTACATGGTTAGTGAGATAATTGCTAAGGCAGGGAAACCATTCACAGAAGGAGAGTTTATTTAAAAAAAATGCATGTTACAGGCTGCAAGTATTATCTGTCCAGAAAAGAAAGGTCAGTTTAGCAAAACCAGCCTTTCTGCCAACACTGTGGCAGAGCACATTTCTGACATGTCAAGTGACATTTATCATCAACTGTGTGAGAAAACCAAATGTTTTGATGCATACTCAGTTGCTCTTGACCAGGGCACAGATATAACAGACACTGTGCAGCTCACAATTTATGTCCGTGGTGTTGATTGCAATTTTGAATTGACAGAGGAGCTGCTCACAATAATTCCAATGATTGGCCAGACCACCACTAATGAGATATTTCAGCATCTGTGTGATGCTATTGAGAATGCAGGTTTGCCATGAAGAGGTTTGTTGGAATAATAACTGATGAAGCACCATCGATGACAGGGAGGAAAAATGGACTGGTGGCACTTGTTCAAAAATAACTTGAAGAGGAGGGTGTAGAGAAGGCCATTGCTCTTCACTGCATTATCCATCAGCAGGCCCTTTGCAGTAAATGCCTGCCCTGTGACAATGTGATATCTGTTGTTGTCAAATGCATCAACCAAATCAGATCCAGGGGCTTAAAGCACAGGAAGTTTTATGCTTTTTTAGAGGAAATGGAGTCAGACTATAGAGATGTGCTCTATTTCACCGAGCTACATTGGCTCAGCAGGGGAAATGTCCTGAAAAGATTTTTTGAGTTGAGAGAAGAAGTGAAAACCTTCATGGAGAAGGATGGGAATGCTGTTTTCTGAATTGAGTGATCACAAATGGCTCATGGACTTAGTTTTTCTTGTTGACATCACACATTAGCTGAATGTACTAAACAAGATGTTACAAGATGTTAAATGTTACACTTATTAGTGCTGCCTATGACCTTGTAAGAGCATTCTCCACAAAACTTGTGTTATGGAAATCCCAGCTGTCTCAGACAACCTTTGCCATTTCCCAGTATGCAAGGAGCTGTGGATGCAGGCATACCATTCATGGTGATAAATATGTTGATGCTATTTTTAAGCTAGAGAAGAAATTTGATCACAGATTTGCAGACTTCAAAAAGCACAGAGCCACTTTCCAAATTTTTGTGGACCCCCTTTTCTTTGATGTGCAAGATGCCCCTCCTGTGCTTCAGGTGGAGCTCATTGACCTGCAATACATCTCTGATCTCAAAGCCAAGTTCAGGGAGATTAGTGGAAAAGCAGGCATGCATGGGCAATTTTTGAGATAATTGCCCCCAGCTTCCCTGAGCTTTCCCGAATGTTCAAGCACACCATGTGATTATATTTGTGTGAAGAGTTATTCTCCACATTGAACTTCAATAAGTCAAAGTATAGGTCTAGACTTAATGATGATCATCTTCAAGCCACACTGAGGGTCTCAACTGCTTCCTCTCTAAAGCCAAATGTGGTTCAGATTTATGAGAAGAAGCACTGTCAAGTCTCTGGCAGCAAGGAATAGGGAAAAGATGCCATGTTCAGAAGAACTGTTCTTGATCTTCACTCAATGTTCTATTCATGTTCAGAAGAAATAATTAAAACTGTTAATAATGACGTTTTAGGACTTTTTTAGTAAAATTCCTTATGTGGCCCTGCCTCTCCTCGACTTTGCCTCCTGCGGCCCCCAGGTAAACTGAGTTTGAGACCCCTGCCCTAGATTTTCTTTTTGTGTTGACCCTTACTTAAAATAACAATACTATCACAACTCTAAGACATTTAAAATAAAATTATATAACAGTCTTAATAGAGATCTCTTTCATATATTAGAATCTACCTTGTATGGACTCCTAGTTCTTTAAGGTACTTTTATTTGCTTCAGAGGATGAGGTTTCTAAGGGGAAAAAATTATGCATTGAGAAGCTGTATTTATTTACTTGTCTTATTTCATGTTTTGACCAGATGTTTACTTGTGATAGACATTTCAGATTATTAACAAAATATATACTCAAAGAAACTTGAAATCACTAATTTTTATTTATCTCAAAATCTCTAAGATAAAATCATATTATGAGTAATAAGGTTTAGTAAAGTTCACATCAAAAAAGAACAAAGCAAAATAAAAGAAAGAAAAATAACTATTTTACTCTTGGCTACATAGATAGTTATCTTTTCATAGAAATTTATATTAACTTAAGGTAAATATATACCTATCAGTTTGAAACTATGCAAGTTCTTGGATTTATCTCTAGGGATTTGATATGTTTTCCTATACATATGCTATCATTTATCTAAGAAAAAAGGAAAGACAATTGAAATGGCATAAGGAAGAGATTATGCTTGATATGGAAAAGAGGAGTATATAATACTAACAAGAAAAATATTTATATCATATTGTAATACTAAAGAGACTGAATAGCTTTGGGGAGAAGCACTGCACTAATCCCTAAAATAGATAACAAAAGGCAAGCATCAGAGAGGGTGAGCTTGCTTTGGATTCTAGACACCAGCTTTGTATCTCCAGCAGACATAATTTGAAAGGGAAGAACCTAACTCCTCTGTTTAGCTAATCAATTTAAAGATTTAAAAATAAGTTGTAGGGCCAGAACAATAGTACAGCACGTAAGTCAATTGCTTTGCATGTAACTGACTTGAATTTGAAATTCAGCATCCTGTATGGTCCGGTCCCCTGCACAACAAACAATAGGAGTGATCCCTGAAGGCAGAATCAGAAGTGAGCCCTATGCACAGCTGGGTGTGGCTCAGAAATATAAATGTACAAATAAATATATATACATATATAATATATATACATAATATGTATGTATATAATACATAATACATAATATATACAATATATATACAAAATATATAAATATATATAAATGTACCTTTGTGAAGAGTTTGTTCTAAACATGTGTGTTTGTCTCTAGATTATTTGGCCAACAAAACCGTTCAAGATATTGTGTGTATATATTTATGGGTATGTAGATAGGTAGATATATAGATAGACAGATTAAATAGATGAAAGATAGGTAGACGATAGAAAGGATGAAAAATATTTTCATACGTATTACATGTGCCATTTATTTGCTGATGATTCCCTGTAACAGGCAGCAAATAATGTGTGTTCATGCCTTCATAATGGTTTAGACTTTAGAGGAAGATTGAAAACAAGTGCTACACATTTTATATTTCTGGGACATTGTGTTCAAAGCAGGGAATAGATGCACTTTCATTCTAAAATTATTTTAACAGATCTTTAGTTATGTAATCTTGTTCTTTGCATTATGTATGCTACCGAATAGTCTCAAATTAACAATGACTGCTGTTTTCCCAACACTTCACAAAACAAGTGTGGAATATATTGATAACTAAAATGAAATTGGAAAATAAAATGATGCCCCAGGGCATAGAGCAGTATACATGATAGCCTGTTAACTAACACAGCAAGAGAAAGGAAGGGAAAAGTATATTTCAAATGTGCACAGCTCTCAAACAGCTTGAAACATTGTATTGTCACAATGACAGAAATCTAGTCACCATTTAAAGTAATTTTAAAAATATTTATTCTCTCTCTCTTTTTTTTTCCTTAATTTTTTTTCCTGGTTTAAAATGGAGTTGACAATAGTGAAATGCTCACCACTTTGGAGAGACTACTGCTATGTAATTGTGAGTATTTGTTTAATACCTTCTTGGATAAATGTCCTTCAATAAAGTTCAGAAACTGCAAAACTGCAATCTAAGTCACTGGCTACTGCACCAGTCACAAAAAAGAAAAAAAAAATTAAATGTGAAAGCTGAATCACTTTAAATTAGCACGAAAGCATTTGAGAATATGCTATCGGGAACAATTTTGCTTTGCATTAGGTAGCAGGATATATATGTTTGTATCCTAATTTTATGATTTTTCAGCCATGATAATGACATTCTAAAAATTGGGGTACTGCTATCTTGGGAGTAGTAGTATGGGTACATCTGCTGACCTACAGAAAATTTCCAAAACATGAAAAGCCTAGGGGGAATTTAGTGCCAGGTGGCAGCAAGTATTTCTAGTTAGCTCTCCTCTCAAATGCCTGTCACTACAGGTGAGCAGCCAGAGTCACTGACAGGATCTAGAGGACAGCTCCTGTGCAGAGGAGGATCCTATGTGGCAGGATATTTTTGAAAATCACTCAAAATTTTGAATATTTAAGTGTATTAGATATGAGTTAAAAGAGGGGTTAAATTATTTATTATTATAATTAGTATTACTATTGCTTTCACAAGTTGAATTTTTAAGTTGCCCTTGTCTCAATGACATTACTTACTAAGGCTTTTCTCAGCTAGACAAATTTATGTTCAGTTACCGGTACATATTTCTAGCAATTTATTGAGGTGTTAGGCATACAAAATGAGTCATTTCTCTCAAAGAGAAACTTTTATTTTACCATGAAAATATCAATTTTTCATTAAGTATTCACTCTTTAAACCATGTTTTTTTTAGTAATCTAAAACACTAAAACTAAAAGCCTAAAAAATCTTTAGATTTTTTAATTATGATTTGCTTCCTTTATGCTTGTTTTTTGGTCACTCACCCTGTGATGCTCAAGTGTTACTCCTGACTCTACATTCAGGAATTAACCCTGGCAGTACTCCTGGCAGTACTTAGGGACTATATGGGATTCTGAGGCACTATATAGGGACTACATGGAATTCTAAGGATCAAAATCAGATTGGCCATGTGCAAGGCAAACACCCTACCCACAGTAGAGCCCTGAATTTTCCTTTGGAATATATTGCATGAATATATTTTATTTATAGAAATAATTTAACATAAAACCTAGTTTTTTCCACTCACATGACAATTTCAAATTTAAACCATATATATCCAAATTCCAAATTCCATCATTTTTTTCTTTATGTGGTGACTTAGCATGTCTATGTGAATATACCAAAATTAATTTATATTTTTTGATGTACATTTGAGTTACTCTACATTTTTGGTTGTTATCCATAATACTGTTACAAAATTTCTATGCACATTTTGTGATGATAAATATTTTAATTTTTATTTGGTCTTTCGTGAGGAGTTGATTGCTGGATTATGTGGTAATTTGGAAGTGATTTTCCAAGAAATCACTAAATATTTTTTCATGGTGTCTAGATTTCATATTTATACCATTAATTTTGAATTGTCCTGTTATTTCATGTATTTAACAATATACAGTACTTATATATGTATACATTTAAATATATATTTAAAAACTTTTATAGTTTTGGTTTATTATTAAGAAATTTACATATCATATGTCCACACTAAAATTAATAAATATTTCAAAACAACAAATAGTTTTGGAATTAAAGTTATTAGGGAAAGAAGCACAAACTAAACCCAAAGCTAGCAGAAAAATGGATAGACTAAAACTTTGACTAGAGATAAATGAAACAGATACTTTACAAGCATATTAGAATCAATAAAAACAAAAGTTGGTTTTTTATACATATAATTAACATTTTCAATAATACTACTGATATAAAAAGAAAATCATTAAATTCCTACTGAATTTATGAAAAAAATATAAACCATCATAAGATGACACTCTCATAAAAACAGGTATCTAGCACTAAGTTAAATAATGCTAAAAGGAAAATGGTCTAGAAACACACAAAACTGGCTTAAGATAGAATAAGAAATTTAAAAACTTACAACAGCTAAAAGATTGAATCACTAATTCAAAGTTTCCCAATAAAGAAAATTTCAGTATCAGATAACTTCATTGACAAAACACTGAAAGGAGATTCAATGCCAACCTATCTCAAACTTCTACGAAAGAAATAAAAGGGGATATACTTCCATTTGGTAGATAAAGCTCGTGATGTTAGATCCAGGGTGAGTTTGCACCCTTGCCCTTGGAGGAGTGACAAGGTGGGGCAGAAAGAGAGAATAGGGCACATACTGATTAACTTCCGGGAGTGCCTTTAATGAGAGGACTCTTTATTACAAAGAGGTAAGGGAAATGTAAACAGCTATTCAGCCAATAGAGAAAGCAGGATTTACCTGCACACAGGAAGATTAAACAAAGGGAAATGAAGGTCCTTAGTGGTCAGATGTATGTACAGTATCATTTAATGAACTTGTCCTATGTGATTGGGGAACATGTATAACTGGAGCAATGTGACCTACAGGACAGGGGAAAGCACAGAACGTGGGCTTCTTTGAGACATTCCAGATGTGTGCTCTATCAGTAGCTCATCTCCCTCTCTTTAAACTCGGGATGTGGGTGCCTTGGCCTGTAGGGTGCCTCCTTTCAGGAAGAGTCCGATTGCTAGAGTGCAATCTCAATGGGGTCAAGCATGT
The DNA here is from genome assembly GCF_024139225.1 of Suncus etruscus. Classification (NCBI taxonomy): domain Eukaryota; kingdom Metazoa; phylum Chordata; class Mammalia; order Eulipotyphla; family Soricidae; genus Suncus; species Suncus etruscus. The sequence continues at coordinate 73,143,238 of NC_064855.1, forward strand.
CTCTGAAGGGCCTCAGCTACACACTTTATCTTATGAAGTGAGTAACACCCAAATATCAATACTATACATTACAAAAATGACAGTCTAATATCCATAATAAATATCAATGTAAATGTTATCAACAAATAATAGCAAATTGAATTCAACATGAATTCAATATGAATATGAACTCAATATGCTAAAAGGGTCATGTATCATGATATAATGGAACTTATTCAAGGTTATAGAGACAATTGTACTGGTAAAAAGAATTAGTATGATATACAACAGCAACAAAATATAAGATAAAGATTATATCATTTCAACGAAGGCAAAAAAGTACCTTTTCAAAATTAAACATCAATTTAAAAATAAAGTACAAATTTGTCTTAATGTATCTGAATATAATAAAACATATATGGCCAGTCTATAACAAACATTATCATTACATATGAAATACTGTATTTTTATTTAAGATGAGTAACAAAAAGAGGATATCCATTCTCATATCTATATTCAAAAAATTCTAGTCAGAGCAATTAGTCAAGGAAAATAAAATAATATGCCTAATTGTAAATAATAATAAAATGAATTTTTCAAAACAACCATAACTACAACATGGCTTTACACAGAGAAGACCCCACAAATCACACACATAAGCATATAGATATACTTAGAACTAATATATTTAGTAAGAATTTAAGCTATAAGGTCAATACATTTATACAAAAATAAGGTTCCTGTTTATTTACTACCAAACTATCACAAGCTAAAGAAAATAATACTATTCATAGAGAAGGAAAGAAAGAAATTTTGTAATGGATGAGAAACACAAATATGAAAGGATGGGGATCAGGAAGCAAGAAGTCTCAGGTGTTAAGAAAAGACAGAACTAAATATACAAGCCAGAGTCAATAACAATGAAATTATAAGATACAAACATTAACTATCAAAACTTAAAATGGGCCTGTTATGCTGGCAGGCTTGGGGGAAGGGTGCCATGAGATGAACTCTGGGAATATTACTAGAGGGAGGTTGACACTGGTGATGAAATTGACCCTGAAATATTGTATTCTGAAATTCAACAATGAAAAATTTTGTAAATCACAATTATTTCATTTTCTAAAGATCTACCCTCTCAAAGTGAAGCCTGCTGCCTCCATCAGTCATAAATATCATTTCTTAGATGACTCTACTTTATTACCAACTCTCTACAATTTCATATGGGGACACTGGTCTCACCATACACAGTGTATTTCACTGTAATTCAATTTTGGAACTGTATCTGAAACTTTTTCAAGGCAGTATGGATCTCTCCCTATATCTCTTTTCTTCCAGAAAATCTGGAATCTGAGTTCATGTCTCTAAAAGCTATAATATCTATAATAGTGCTTTGAATTTCTGGACATACATTGTTTGATGCTGTCTGTAATCAAAGAATACCCAAAGTTAAAAGAATGGACAATTAACAAGAAGAACTTAATAAATTTTTGTATTATTATATTAATGCTTTCATTGGAGTAACAATGATTTTCACAAATGTGCTTGTTACAGTACTTTTTCTTTTTCTTCTTTCTTTTCTTTCTTCTTTTCTTCTTTTCTTCTTTTCTTCTTTCTTTCTTTCTTTCCTTCTTTCTTTCTTTCTTTCTTTCTCCTTCCTTCCTTCCTTCCTTCCTTCCTTCCTTCCTTTCTTTCTTTCTTTCTTTCTTTCTTTCTTTCTTTCTTTCTTTCTTTCTTTCTTTCTTTCTTTCTTTCTTTCTTTCTTTCTTTCTTTCTTTCTTTCTTTCTTTCTTTCTTTCTTTCTTTCTTTCTTTCTTTCTTTCTTTCTCCTTCCTTCCTTCCTTCCTTCCTTCCTTCCTTCCTTCCTTCCTTTCTTCCTTTCTTCCTTCCTTTCTTCCTTTCTTTCTTGCTTTCTTTCTTCTTTCTTTCTTTCTTTCTTTCTTTCTTTCTTTCTTTCTTTCTTTCTTTCTTTCTTTCTTTCTTTCTTTCTTTCTTTCTTTTTCTTTCTTTCTTTCTTTCTTTCTTTCTTTCTTTCTTTCTTTCTTTCTTTCTTTCTTTCTTTCTTTCTTTCTTTCTTTCTTTCTTTCTTTCTTTCTTTCTTTCTTTCTTTCTTGCTTTCTTGCTTTCTTGCTTTCTTGCTTTCTTGCTTTCTTGCTTTCTCTCTTCTATTTTATTTTTCTTTCTATTTTTTCAGTAACTTTGCTTTCACTTACCTAGAAACCTGTATTATGATCTACTATGTCAAATATCTGGTGCACTTTCTTTAAATAATTTAATAATATAAGGATGCCATTTGCAAGCACATTAAAAGAAATAGTATAAAATTTATTTTATAACCTTCATCAGAAGTGATCTTTGAATGAATAACACTGAGCTTTGTAGATGTGATCCTAAAAACAAAAAACAAAAAGAAATGTTGTTGGTAGAGAGAACATAAAGTTAAATTATATATAACATATATGTGATTAATAAATGCATTATATCATTATATTACACATATATACATGTACATGATTAATATATAACATGTGATTAACACTATCCAAACACACAATAAAAGATGGCAAACAGTTATCATAAGTGCTGTGACTTCCATAAACTGGGGATAATATACACCTACTACTAAAACATGTAGCAATAATATAAACAATGTGGGGCAATAATATAAAATAATGTGTGGCTGGAGCAGTGGAGCAAGTGGTAGGGCATTTGTCTTGCACGCACTTATCTAGGACAGACCGTGGTTTTATCCCCTGGTGTCCCATATGGTCCCCCAAGTCAGGAGTGGTTTCTGAGCTCATAGCTTAGCAGTAACAATAGTGTTTTCCTAGGGAATTCTCTTTAAACTAACATTACATATGGGTCACTGCATGATTATATTCTATTTTAAAATCTATTCCATATGCTTTATATATATTTGTAAACAAGAAGGTCAATGAGTCTTCCCTCAAGAGCTCAGGTTAAACCTTATTCTAACACATCATCAGAGAGGCAACACTGTCATACAGATGGCCCCCTGGTCTGGGCAGCTTGAGAAAAGTGCCTTTGTGTTCCTAATTAACTAGTGAACAACTGTGCCAATTGCTTTGATATATTCTAAACCTTCTGTTCTCAGACTTTTGATGTGCTATTTATTCAGAAATAATACTTTCCTGTTTATTGGCCCAGCATATCACTTTTAAAGGGCATAGAAGCAGTGAGATTGACAAGGGTTCCTCAGTTTCAAGCAAGAAAATCATCAGGAAGCATTAACCATATTCAAGTAGTCTCTTTAGATCTCATTGACAGATGGATAACTAATGTCTATGACTGAGAGTACAAATATAATCCGGCAGTAACTCAATATATCTGAGCTCACAGTTCAGTAATGAGCTGCTATACCAACTCTTTGATTCTGGGAGTTCCCAAATCTGTAGCAGCATTTAAAGAAGCAAAATTTTCAGGATCTTTACTCAATTCTTAAAATGATTAGTAGTAAATTAGATACTGGCATGACATAGTGAGTAAATTAGAACATCAAACACTAGCAGAATAATAAATGTTAAGGCACATGCCAAATTATATTAGCATAAAAAGCAAAAATATGTTAATAAAAATCAAAGCACTGTACCACCTTCGTCTATATAATTGCATGTAATATAGTGGGAAGAATAGATGTTAGCATTTTCAAAAATTTCTTTGACAGAATGTAATGTAGGCTAGTCTAAAAGTTATGTGATAAAATAACTTTCATTTATAGATCTGCCCAATTAAGAAAAGTGTTTTTTTTTTTTTTCAAAATTAAAAATGATGAATTCCCTCTGGTACTTTTAGAAAAGCTCTTACCATGTTGGAGAGCTAAATTTCTCTACTAGGATCACTGACTATGATTAAAAAATAATAATAAAAAGGAAAGGATGCCAATCAATGTCTAACAAGAAAACAGTAAGAAAAGTAGCCAATTTTTTATATTAAGAAAAATATTATATTATTAAATATCAGCCATGGTATCATAATATTTGGAGTGGCTGTTTTGTTATGAAATATTTTTAATATCCTTTTATAAATAAGAATAGTACTCACGTTAGTTGGGAATACCAAGAATATTTCCAGATTGATAGAAATGTACACTGGGTATGGTGATCCCTGGTACCAAAGAGAGTTTCCCAAAGCTTTCCAGGAGTGATGCCTGAACACACAAATAGTTGTAGACCTTGAGCACTGACAGAATAGCCAGGAAAGGTAATAATAATAATAAAATAAAGTCCCTAACCTTCTCTATAACTCCTTTATAAATGGAGCCCATGATATTGGATCCTGGACAAGTTGGCAATTTGGCAGTTGAGTGTAAAGCACTTACAGATTCAAACCACCCATGAGTAATTTTGGGGAGATCATTCTATTTATTTTAGGTGAGAGTCAAATATATATAATTTACCTCAGCCAATCAGGTTAGAAAAGCAAGGTGTGAGCTTTGTTTGTTTAGGGAAAAGCAGGGTGTGTGCTCTGTCTTTAGGGGATTAAGGGAAGCTGGATGCAAGCTCTGTCTGATTAGGATATTAAGGAAAAGCAGAGTGTGTGTTTTGTGTGTTAAGCTATAGTTCTAACCTGTCCTGTGTGTGGGGGGAACTGAGTTGAGTACAATGCTTTAGTGAATCTTCCACCTATTAAAGTTCGTCAACAAAACTATTAGTCCTGACCCCTAAAGAAAGAAAAAATTAGTCCTGGAGCCATCGTGATAGTAAAATAATGAGAACACTTGTCCTTCCTAAGGCCAACCCGGTTTTGATTCCTAGCACAACATATGGGCCCCTGAACATTGTCAGTAGTGATATCTGAGTGCAAAACCAGAAGAAACCCCTGAGCATGACTGTTTATTCTGAAGAATGAGCAAAGGAGATCATTTATCTTAATGTTATTGAAAATAACAGGTAAGGAGTTTTCTGCTAATAAGGAGCTTCTCAAATTATGGGTCACTATCACGTAGGAGATAAAGTCAATTTTTACAAATTTGCTTTAACACAAATTTTCTTATAATTTATTACTTCCAAATGGTTTATTTGCATATCACTTATGCAAAAAGTTGCATTTTATGGAAATAAAGGTAGCATTTATGCAAATTTTGAAACATTTAATTTAAACCAAGGCTGCATAAAATTTTTGAATGAGAATGTCATAAATGGAAAAAGTATAAGAAACCTTGGTCTTATGACTTTACTATTTCTGATTCACTTTATGTCATTTTATGCCAGTCACCAGCCACCATGCACCACCAAAATTTATCCTGACATAATAAGCACCTGGATCATATTTAGATTGTAGATGGTATTAAAAATATGAAATTTGAAGTGAAGTCAATAAAACATACCTGAAATTAAAGACAAATAATAAACTAAACACACAAATAAATCACAAAGTTTCAAAAATAGCAGAAAAAATAAATATAAGTATTTAATGATAGCAGGACAAAAATGACATAAGATAAATGAGTAGTCAAATAAATTATGACTAAGAATGTCCACAGTTTGTTGAAAGACATAAACCAACATATTAAAGAGATTACGCATATGCCAATTTGAATATGTTCATAGACAGTCCCTTGAATCACATATAAGCAATGCCAAGGGACATTTCTGAACAAAGCAATACCCCCCTGTTTCAAAGCATATCGACCAAAAATAAAAAAAAGATTGTTATTTATCTTGTCTTTTTCAATCTTACTGAGCTTTAATAAGATCATTAATAAGTGATATTACTTGCTACAACCATGAGAACCCTGACAACACACAATGCATATATAGATTCCAATAAGCTCTTGCAAACCACAACTCAACAGCATTGGATACTAAAATATTTTGGACTCCAGTGATGTGGACAAAACCAAACCTTGGTTTTTGATCAAGAAATTTTTGCTCTAACTCTATGGCTGGATTGAGCAGACTAAAATAAAAGCTGTAAGTAATATGTCTGTTCTGACATGGAATTCAGTCATTTTCTAATAAATCACTCAATCTGCATGCAGGGCAAACATCCTACCACTTCACAATCTCTCCGGCCCCAGATCTTTAGGTTTTCTTATGCTAATTCTATTACTAGCCTCTACAATAGGGGGTGAAGAGCAAGCTGATTCTATTTTACTGAAACTTTCCTGATTTTAGCACCAAAATTGCATATTCAGGTTAAATATTCACTCTCTGGAAGCTGGGTTGTTGGCCCCAATCTTCAGCCACCTACCACTTCTAGGACTTTGAAACCAATTTCAACTTTATTTCAACAGTGTATAATGGTTCAAGGTCCTAATCCTGATGATTAATGCATTATAATAAAAGAAAAGATTATCCCCACATAGTATCTATTGCTTCATTCACAAATGTCCAAAATACCTTTAAATATTATATCCTTTTTATTATTCCTCTCTTGATTAAATTATTTTATGCAGTTTCTGATATTCATCATTTCTTTCTAAACATTTGCATTATTTTTATTTATAACCAGCTTTAAATGAGATAATCAATACTGATATAAAGTTCTTCCATCTTTTGAACAATGTGAATAGAAATGAACATAACCCCATGCAGATAACTCTTCTGTAGTATCTAGTGGACCTTATTCTAGTGCAGATTGTAGGGCTAGCCTTTCTTAATAATCTTCTTATGATATTAGGCTGCAATTAATTTTCTTCAGTGCTTTTTTTCTAGGAGTTATGAATTCATAGTTCATATTTTCAAGAGAGCAAAAATAACTCATATATCTTGGTTTATTATATCTTAACATCCATAGTAAACAATATATAAATTTCCTATATTAGCACTCAAAAACACATCTGAGATAGATAATATTCACACTTTCAAACTAAACACACATCAGGTGGGTTTACCGAAGTTTCACAGAACCATGTTTCTGTAAAATTTTTGAATGACAGTTTGAATTTAGGTGTTTCAGACTGCAGAATACATACTAAATTACTAATAGAAGAATATATAAATAAAGAAATCTCTTTTGTGTCCTATGAACATTATGCTATATATATCATATATATTAATGTAACTTATTCAGATTTATCAATTTGATAATTATATTCCTTTAGCAACATTATTATAAAATTATTCTAAAAACTAAATGTATAAGTTTAAGTATATGAATTCTAAATAGCATATTAAAATTTTAGATGTTTTTATTCTATTTTTTTATTTGTGAGTAGGTTGCAAAATGAGAGCTTTTTAGTCTAAATACTAATACTTGTATAATAAGTCCATAGAAAAATATGTGAATCAGATAGAAAACACTTTTGAGAATACTTATAATTAATGTAAATAAAATGCCTTCATAAACAAGAAAAATAAAGTCATATTAAAATAAAATTTAAAACAAAATTATAATTTTAAGGATAAAGTTAACATTTGTGTCTTTTTCTGTTCAGTGAAACAATTTATGAGAGCCAACACTTCCAGAAATGGTTTAAAACTAATATTGCCTTTCAGAATCCTTTTAATATTTACTTAGAAAGCTTTATTTATTCTTACTTCCCCTAAACAACTTAAACTTCTTTCCTATGATTATTAATCCTGTTATCAGAAATTTGACCTAATCTAGTTCTACCAGCTGAGCATCTTCCTCTGAAAAGTACAAGTTGATAGGATGGCAGGTGTTACAAAATGCAATTCAGGCTAACAAGAATTAAAGCTAAAAACTCATCCTGAAATGGAAATCCCAGTTGATTTGCAGAGTACTCTAGTGGAGATACATTAGAGCTTCCCTTTTTCAGTTCCTAGTTTTAATTCCTTCCCCTCTTTACCATTAGATCTTTCCTGCATTGTTTTTTCTTCTTTTAATTACTAGCTAAATCTTAATTTTTATGCCATGTTCTAAAACTAATTCAATTTACCTTTTCCTAACTGTAATAGTTGGTACATAAACTGGCTTTTGATAATACATTATTAACTAAACTAAAGTAATCCCCAATTCTGTTATCTTAAAAATAAATCTCAATAGTAAATAGTCAAACTTTTTTTTCCACAAACATTTTAGTTTTGTTATAGTGAAATAACAATGTATGCATTATATAATATTCTTCCTGTTCTCCTTGAATCCTCTTTTAGGTTATAACTCAGAGCAGCACTTTTTTTTTTTTACCCTATAAGTAGGCAAGTTAAATAAAAATAAAATTCCACTTCAATAATCATTGAAATCTTTCTCACTTTTAGTATCAAGGCCTATCTGACAGAATGAACCATTTAATATAAATAGATTTTTAATAGGTCACATACAGGGCACTGACATTAATGGGAACTAATATGCTCAACCATTTCATTTTTCAAGGACTCTCTTCATTGTGGTCAGTAAGATCCTCAATAAATAGAAGGAAATATGCACAGTAATTTTACAATAGGCTATTCTCAGTAACTAAATATCATTTGTACTTGGTTTTGAGTTCTTTTGTTTAGAGGAGCTGTTGGATAGAAATAATGCTTGAATTTATTTCATTAGAGAATAGATTTTTATCTATTGAGTACCTGAAATTGTGAGATTGCTCATTTTTTTTTGTTTGGTTTGGTTTGGTTTTTGGGTCACACCCAGCAGCGCTCAGGGGTTATTTCTGGCTCTATGCTCAGAAATCGCTCCTGGCAGGCTCAGGGGACCATATGGGATGCTGGGATTAAAATCAATGTCCTTCTGCATGTAAGGCAAATGCCTTACCTCCATGCTATATCTCCGGCCCCCACTTAGTTACTTAAACTCTGACTAATCTTACCTAAATGGATTTCTCTATTTCTCAAGTTTTGGTTCTCCAGTGTTACTTTATTTTATTTATTTATTTATTTTTATCCTATATGGAGGTACTCAGGACTTGCTATTGATTCTATGCTCAGGAATGGCTCCAGGGAGAACTTGAAGGACCTTATGATTGAACCCAGGTCAGCCATACACAAGGCAGGAACCTTATAACCTAGATTATCTTTTCAACCTTTCCAATGTTTTTAAGTGTGTTTATTTCCAAACTTAAGTAAATGCTTATTTTAATAAAAGCTTATATTATAAAAATTAGAATGTTATAAATCACTCAGAACCTCAAATATTTTAGAAGTTACATATTTTACTATCTAATAACTCACTACTATAGAATATAAAGAAGGGTATGTACTTCTTTTATGAGCTTATTTATTAACCAACTCTTGCTTTAGCTTTTTTTAAAAGTGAGTCCAAAAGAAATTGTAAAATTACTTAAAAATAGTAAGTTATTTTTTTTTTAAAATGTGTGGCCAGAAAATTGAAGTGAACCAATCAACATACCCTGGTTCACTCTTTGGCAGCACATATAGTTTCCTGAGCACTGATCCCTGAGTGCAGAATCAGTGAACAGCTGTGAGGGACTCAGAGAACAAACAAGAAAATAATTACAATACATAAATAAAATAATTTAAAGTTTTTCATATTTGAAAGAATGTATCAAAAGTCAAAGCAAATTGGACAAAAGACTTTAGTATGAGGCCTGAATCCATAAGGCACATAGAGAAAAAGAGAGACAGGTCTCTCTTTGACAGTGAAGCTGAATATATCATCAAGGATAAAACGTCACTGACCTAGCAATTGGAAGCAAAGATAAATAAATGGGATTACAATAAACTAAGAAATGGTGACTAGAATACAAAGATTGCTCATTAATTGGGAGAAATAACAGTACACATCTGATAAAGGGTTAATGTCTAAGACAGAGGTATTTGTTAACAAGAAAAAATATAACTCCATCAAAAAATGGGGAAAAGACATGAACAGAAACTTTCTCAAATAAGAAAAATATATAACTACATCAAAAATGGGGAGAAGACATGAACAGAAATTTTCTCAAATAAGAAATACAGATGGCCAAATGGCACAGAAAAAAATGCCCATCTTATTAATTGTTGCAAGTCAGCCTCTGAAGAGGCTGACTGATGGAGGGATGGAGGATGAGGTCTTTCCCCTCCAGCTCGTAGCACGCGTCTGCCACCCTGTCCAGCCGACAATTCTGAGGTGAAACAGCAGGTAAACAGCTCGCAATCAGGCTTGTGGAAATATTAGCTTTATTCGGTGGATAAGACTGAAGTCCAAGGTCTCAGCCTCAGTTCCAGCCAACCACCCCTCGCCTTCCACAGACCCTTGTTTTTATCCCCCAGAATCAGGTACCACCCAATGGTGGGATCAGATACCACCCAATGGTGGAAGCAGAATCAGGTCACACCCTAGGGTAGGGCACAATCACCGGATCAGGGTAGGGTCAGGAACATAATAATCCCAAAAATATTTACATACACAACAATTAATCACCAGGGAAATGCAAATAAAAACAACAGTGAGATATCATCTGGAACACATTAAAATCAGTGCTGTTATGTAAACAGGGAGAAAGATATCCTCATATACTGCTGATGAGAATACACACTGGTTTAACATTTTTGGAAACAATATGGACATTCTTCATAATCCTAGAAGTTAAGCTTGCGTATAACTCAGCAATATCACTCCTGGTAATATATCCCAGGGACCAAAAAACATACTGCAGAAAAAGCCACTGTATTCAATATTCATTGCAGCAATATTCAAAATTGCAATAATTTGTAAACAACCCAAGTATACAAAAACATATCAAGTATAATAGAACTGTGAATAAAGAAAGGATAGGGGCCAAAGCAATAGCACAGCAAGTAAGGTGTTCATCTTGCATGGGGCAGACCCTGACTTGATCGTGGCATCCCATATTAGTTCCCAAGCCTGCCAGAAGTAATTTCTGAGTACAAATTGAGTGGAATCTGAGTGCAAAACAATGTGCCTCACCCCCAAAAATAAAAATGATACATCTGCACAAAGAAATACTATGCAGCTAATTGTTAGGAAAAATTGAAGTAAAAAACTTGTACTAGTATAAGGGGGTAAAGGAGGGAGATGTGGGATGCATGCTGGGAACAGGGATGGAGGGAGGACAACACTGGTGGTGGGAATGGCCCTAATTCTTTGTCACTATGTACCTCAAATATAACTGTGAAAGGCTTGTAATTCACTTTGGCCACAATAAAATTAAATTATATATATAGATAATGTATATAAAATAAATTTATTTAAAAGCTAAAGAAATGGAAACATGAATGTATAAAGAGAGTATAATGCTAAGTGAAATGAGTCAGAGAAGAGGGATATACATAGAATTAATACATTCATTTGTGGTATATAAAAAGTTTTTATGGTATTAAAATTCAGAGACAATAAAGACAAAGGCCAGGAGGACCAGTCCATTGCAGGAGGCTTGCCACAAACAGCAAAGACAGAGCAGGACATAGGGCATAGGGCATAGGACAGAGAAGAAACCACTATGGCAATGATAAAATTGTTCACTCTAGACAAAAACTGCTAAAAAAGATAAAGTGATATGCATGATATCCCTTCAGTAACAATAAGTTACTCTAAGTTACTCTAGTGCCATAAAAAATAAAAGGAAGACAGAGGAGTGTGCATGCGTGCATGTGTGCCTGTGTGTGTGTGTGTGTGTGTGTGTGTGTGTGTGTGTGTGTGTGTGTGTGTGTGTGTAAGAGAGAGAGGGAGAGAGAGAGAAATAGAGAGTGAGAAAGAGAGTGAGAGAGAGAGTGAAAAGTAGGCTGGGGGAGTCGAGGGGTGGGCAGGGAAAAATGGGGACATAGATGACAGGAAGTGTGTACTTGTGATGGGATAGTATTGGTTATTGTATGACTGAAACTCAATCATGAACAACTTTGTAACTATTATTTCACCATAATTCAATAACAAATTTTATTTAAAAAGGTTGATTTGGGGAGCTGGAGCTATTTTACATCAGGTAGAGCTCTTGCCTTGCACATGACTGACCCATATTCAATCCCCAGTATCCCATAATGGTCCCCTGAACCCTCCAAGAGCCATTTCTGAGCTCAGAGCCAGGAAGCAACCTTGAAGCACTGCTGGTGTGGACCAAAAACAAAAAAAAAAGTAAAATAAAAGTGAAAGGGTTTTTTTTTTTTATTTTTTCTCTTTATTTAAATATCTTGATTACATAAATGATTGTGATAAGATTTCAGTCATATAAAGAACACCCCTCTTCACCAGTGCAACATTCCCGCCACCAATGTCCCAAATCTCCTCCATCCCACCCCACCCCCACCTGTACTCCAGACAGGCTTTCCAGTTCCCTCATTCATTCACTTGATTATGGTAGTTCTCAGTGTAGTTATTTCTATAGCTGTGCTTACCACTCTTTGTGTTGTTTTTTAATTAATATTGTATTTGAATTACTATGAGATACACAAATGCAAAGTTGTTGTTAGTTCAGTCTTATAATGTTCCAAATATCCCTCCCTTCTACAGTGTAGACTTGCCACTCACTACCAATATTTCTAGTTTCCTCCTACTTACTATGGCCAACACTTCTCTCTCTCTCTCTCTCTCTCTCTCTCTCTCTCTCTCTCTCTCTCTCTCTCTCTCCCTCTCCCTCTCCCTATCTCTCCCTCTCCCTGTCTCTCCCTCTTTCTCCCTCTCTCTCATTCTCCCTCTCTCCCTCTCTCTTTTCCTCTCTCTCTCCCTTTCTCCCTCTATCCCTCTTTGTCTCCCTCCTTCTCCCTCTCTGTCTTTTTATCTTTATCACAATAGATGTCACCCCTCTCTGTTAATACCACCTATTCCCCAACATCCTCAAGTGATATATTTCCATCTAAATATTACTTCTGTTCTTTGTTCACATTCTTTGTAGATATTCAATATTCTACCAATATACTTCTTTTTATCCCACATGTGAGAGAGACCATTCTGTGTTAATCTCTATAATTAACTTCACCCAACATGATTCTTTCCAGGTCCCTCTCTATTAAAGCGAATTGCATTAATTAATTTATTTTATAACAGATGCCTAGTATTCCATTATGTAGGTATAAAATCACTGGGGACAAATCATACTAGCTTGAGTTGTTTAATATTTTTGATGATTTATTGGGTTCCATTTGGTAGTCATTTTTGAAGATCTTTGCATCTGAGCTTATTAGGAGTATCAACTTATAAGTCTCATTGATTGTAGTGTCTCTGATTTTGGTACCAAAGTGATGTTTACTTTATATAAACATTAGAAAATATTTCTATTATTTCAGTTTTCTGGAGGAGCCTAAAAATGACTGGAATAGGTCCACTTTAAAGGTTTGAAAAAATTCACTAATGAATCCATCAGGGCCTGCACTTTTGTTTTCATGGAGACTTTTTAATGACATTTTAATTTCTTTGAAAATATTCCATATCTTCTTGGTTCAGCCTTGGGAGGTTATAGGAATCCAAGGTTTGTTTGCATTTCTTCTAGGCTCTCTCATTTTGTGGCATAATGATTCTCAAATAATCTCTGAGGATCCTTTGAATTTCTGAGCTATCTGTTGTTATATTTTCTCTTTCATTTCAGATTTAGTTTCATACTCTTTCTGAGTTTTGTAGTGGTTTATTAATCTTGTTTATTGTATCAAAGGAACAGCTCTTGGTTGCATAGATATTTTGGATTGTTTTCCTGGATTCCAGTTCCTTACTTTTTATACTTAATTTAATACTTCCTCAGACATGCCTGCTTGGTCTCTTACTTTTTTTCTTATTTTCCAGTTGTTTCATTTGTGCAATTTTTTCATGATGGCCCTTTCTTCTAGATGAATGCTTGCACAGCCAAGAACTTTCCTCTTCACACTATTCAGCTCTTTCCTACAAATTCTGGAATGTCATGTCTTCATTCTCATCTCTTTCTTGGAATCTTTTCATTTAATCTTCGTTTTCCTCTCTGACCCACTTTAAATTGTAGGTGTTTCAACCGGTTTTTCATTTAAATGTGTGATTTTCAGTGCATCATGGACTAAGAAGATAGTTGGTATAATTACTATCCTCTTGAGTCTGCAAATGTATTTTGTGTCCCAGGATGTGGTCTGTTTTGGAGAATGTCCCATGTGCATTGGAGAAGAAAGCATATTCTATTTTTGAGATTAAAAACATATACACCTATATGTATATATACACATGTATATATTTTAAATCCTACTCTTCAATTTCTTATTTCAAAGTATTTATTTATTGAGCTTTAGTTTAATTGCTTTATAGATAGGTGGCCAAGCATTTTTGAAGTCTCCAACCAATATTTTGTTGCTATCAATGTCTTCCTTCGAGTCTTTTAGCAGTTGTTCTATTTTGCTGCTCCCCTATGTGGTTCATATGCCTTGCTTGATCATTAAGAAATTACCTTTGCTGACTCATAACATTTTTCAACCTAAAGTCTATGTCATCTGGTACTAGTATGACCACTCCAGCCTTTTTTGAGGGTACAGAAAATATTTTGAATTAATATCACTTATAAACAGATCTATCTATTAATATACTTATTTTTCTGATCAAAATATTTATCATGTGTCCAGTAATTACTGGAAATCATTATTTTGGTAAAGCTGGAGAATTTGGGGGGAGTAAAAGATCTCTGAGCATAACCAGGAGTGATCAGGCCTTACTATTCTCTTTGTGCTCAGAATTGACTTCTGATGGTGTTTGTATAAGCATAAGTGTTACTGGGAATGCTTTTGGAGTAAGCAATCTGTATAGCAAATGACTTATTCCTCAAATCATGGGTTAACTCCTTTCTTTATTCTTCTTGTGGGTCTAAAGTTGATAGGTTCAAAAAACATAAAGTGGAGAAAAACATCAAGTTTAATTTTATATTATATAAGGGGTAAATAATATATATTCCGTAGAACGAGAAGTTTCTAGAAAAAATAGTCAGAGCATTTTGTTTTCATGTATTTTTTAAAAAATAATATTAAGATAACGAAAAGTTGTAGATTAGGGAAATGAAGGTTGTCTGCTGATATTAGGCTTAATTCCTTTTTAACAGTAATGAAGATACTACATGCCATTACACTGCAAAAAACATGCCTTATACAAAGGGATTCATTACTTGTTTGCAGGAGAAAGAATAATTAAAATGTTCTCTTTATACATCTTACAATATTTTTGTTGTTGTTGTTGGGTTGGTTTTTTTTTTTTGGGGGGTGGCACACCCAGTGACGCTCAGGGGTTACTCCTGGCTATTTATTCAGATATCGCTCTTGGCTCAGGGGACCAAGATGATACACCAGCGATCCAACCCAGGTCAGCCCTGGATTCCCTACATGTAAGGAAAATGTCCTAATGCTGTGCTATCGCTCCAACCCCATATATTACAGGTTTTTAAGTAACTGTAATTCATACTAAGCAAGATGCCACAGTGGAACATTTTGAGTCATCATGGAAACTGCATCCCATAACCTTGAATCTAATACAATACAGTATGCATATATTTTATCTATGTTTTCCTATGACAACAGAAATAGAAGCTAATAATAGTCACAGATTAGAATCTTTGGCAGAATTTAAATGATTTGTATTTTGGAATTATTTTCAACAAGATTTGGAAATAGTTTCATATACTGTTCAAAATTCAAATTTAGGATATATTTTTTAAAAGCATGCAATTTCTAAAGACTGAAATGATATTTTCTAGTTTTTTTCCTACTTAAAAACAGTACTACTCTACAAAGCTGTTCTATTTTTAGAAGAAGCTACATTAGAATATTTCATGTAGGACATTTAGGTAAATATGCCTACAATACAAACTTGAATATGTCTCTTTAAGTTGTTAACGCTGAGGAAATCAGGCTATGGATCTCTCTCTTTCTCACAGTTGCAGACCTACTAAGGAAAGGAAAGACAAGTGACGGATAGGGGAGAAATACAGGGATACAAAACAAAAACTTTAATTACCTTGTAATAAAAGCAAATAAATTTGATCTCAGAGCAATGCTTGCATTTGATGCAAAACTAGATATCCCAGTTTAATAAAGCAATTTAGAAATACAAGTAGAAAAAAATCAAAGGAGTAAACAGCAAAGAGATTTAATAAAAAAAAAGATAGTTTATGCTTTAAATAAAAAATGTCAATTCAAACTGCAATTTGAATGTTCAGAAAACAAAATAAACACAAGGTATATGTTTTCCTGTCAAAACAATGGTATGAAATACATCAGTTTGAAAGAGGTATGTTTGTGCACCTGAGAGCACTTTTGTAAAAGTAATAACTTTGAAGAGTGGTTCTTGAAAGTATTTTAAACTAGAAAATGTGATACAATTGTTAAGTTATCATGAGTAACTCACCAAGCAATGCATTACTTAGTCATAGACATAGAAACACATTTTGAAAAGTGTACTTAAGGGTTTTAAGTAAGCACTAAATGGATCATGAATAAATTCATATCATGTGTCTACAGGACAGAGAAGTCCTATAGTTTGAATTATATCAAGTGCCTTACCAAAGTAGATCACTTTTCCTTTCCATTTTTGTCTAAATTTTATAAAATTAGATGATTATTCATAAATTAATGAAAAAAGAGAATAACCGGAGATGTTTAATAGCTGCTGTCAAACTACAAATATTTATATCTAGTGAGTAATAAATGCAATTCATTCGATTGTATTATTACATACTAATGGCTGCAAAAGAAAGCAAATAGATAAAAACAATCTGAGAAATATCATTAGATCCTCAGATTGGATCTGCCTACAGTTATAAACAGATAATCAGACTGTTAGTTACTTTGTTAATTATATTAAGATACTTGTAAAACAAAAGAACACTTAAAATTTACTTTAATGTTTGGGTCAGTAAGGATGCTGAGAGATTATGTAAAATAACTAAAATGTTCATTCCTGTGCCAGTATTAGCACTTGGATAGGGTTTTGCAAGAGAGGGCTCTGCAGTCTCAGTACTATAGCTTCTTTCATTAAAACATAGCTAGTTGTCTAAGGACTAAAAAAAAAAGTTAGTCTTGGCCTTATTAGTGACTTATAGGGGTGTACAAAATTGTACATTCCCTAAAGTACAGAAGGTTTAGACTATAATTGCATGCCTTTTTCAGTAGGAAAATTAAATGATTCTAGAATTCAAAGACAGTAAAATTTAGCAAAAGGAGTCATGAAATAAGATAATTTTTTAAAGCAAAAATGCACCAATCCACCTTCAAATTACCTTAGGTTATTTTGTTGTTGTTTATTGTTTTCACTGATTTTATCTTTTTGTTTTGTGTATGGTCTAAAAATAATAGAGAAAACATAAAATAAATATTTTAAATTGTGACATAAGCCCTTCATTTAGATTCTGTTTGACATTTTATCATGAACACTATA
This sequence comes from Suncus etruscus, assembly GCF_024139225.1. Classification (NCBI taxonomy): domain Eukaryota; kingdom Metazoa; phylum Chordata; class Mammalia; order Eulipotyphla; family Soricidae; genus Suncus; species Suncus etruscus. The sequence goes on from NC_064855.1 coordinate 73,160,401, forward strand.
AGAAGTCTGAGAATTGTAGAAACACTGTTTTAAATCCTCCATTCATTCTTTTCTATTTTTTTTTTTCAAATGTTTGTGACTGAAATCTCTAGGGAAGGTTGTGTTAGTCACTAAAGATAAAACAGTCAACAAGACAGGCTTGTCTTCTGTCTTGTATAATTGAGGACGAATCAGTTGGAGTTTGTGTCTCATAAGAAGGTATTTAACCCATTCTGATTTGACTTTTGTGCATGACATTTGAAAGGAGATTCTGTTCCTTTATGTTTATGAGTGATGTGTTTTCCCAATACCATTTTTTATTAGTACTGGATTTTTAAATTACAGTAACTGAGGTTATTCTTTCATTTTTATATTATGCTCTCTAATGTTTATTTTGTTTTTAATATTTCTTTTTTCTTTCTTCCTTCCTTTTCTTTCTTCCTTCCTTCCTTCTTTCTTTCCTTCTTTCTTTCCTTCTTTCTTACTTTCTTTCTTTCTTTCTTTCCTTCTTTCTTACTTTCTTTCTTTCTTTCTTTCTTTCTTTCTTCCTTCCTTTTCTTTCTTTCTTTCTTTCTTTCTTTCTTTCTTTCTTTCTTTCTTTCTTTCTTTCTTTCTTTCTTTCTTTCTTTCTTTCTTTCTTTCTTTCTTTCTTTCTCTTCCTTCCTTATTTTCCTTCCTTCCTGCCTTCCTTCCTTCCTTCCTTCCTTTCTTTTTCTTCTTTCTTTCTTTCTTTCTTTCTTTCTTTCTTTCTTTCTTTCTTTCTTTCTTTCTTTCTTTCTTTCTTTCTTTCTTTCTTTCTTTCTTTCTTTCTTTCTTTCTTTCTTTCTTTCTTTCTTTCTTTCTTTCTTCTTTAATAAAAAACCCTTGGGGCCAGAGAGATAGCATGGAGGTAGGGCATTTACCTTGCATGCAGATGGTCGGTGGTTTGAATCCCGGCATCCCATATGGTCCCCTGAGCCTGCCAGGAGCGATTTCTGCGCGTAGAGCCAGGAGTAACCCCTGAGCGCTGCTGGGTGTGACCCAAAAACCAAAACAAAAAAACAGAAAACCAAAAAACCTTCACCAATGCAATATTTCCATCACCAATGTCCTAAGTGTCCCTCCTCCCCACCCCACTCGGCTTGTGCTCTAGACAGGTTTTCTACTTTCCTCATTCATAGTCTCACGCATTTTTGGGTTTTAAGAAAAATAAAAGACATTTTTGCAATAATTCTCAGAGACAAAATATAGGAAGGCTGGAAGGTCCAACTCAAGACATGAAACTCTCCACAAAGAGTGATGAGTGCAATTAGAGAAATAATTACACTGAGAACAATCATAACAAAACGTGAATGAATGAGGGAAGTCGAAAGCCAATACCATTTTTGAAAGAAGCTTTCCATGCTCCATTTCCTTTTTTTTTTTTTTCCTCCTTTCTCAAAGATTAACTGTCCACGAACCTAATGATCTTTCTCAGTACTCTCTTTGTTATTCCACTCCTCTGAGAGTCTGTTTTCATTTCAGGATGTGACCTTATAGGAAGTAAGGTTCTTTTTCAGATTCAATTAATTAAAATAAGAGCATACTGAATTAAGATGGAGCGTAAGAACAGAGATATAGTAGACAGGATAAGGCACTTGCTGCCAACTTTGGCTTTAACCTTGGTATTGAATTGTTCCCCAAGAAGCATCGGGAGTAAAATCTGAGCATAGAATCAGTATCCCCAAAACACATCCAGTGTAAACTCCTTTTCATGGCCCTACAACTGCCCTAGGAAAAAAATGTACTTAAATTTATTAAATGATGTGCCTTATATTATAATATGTAAATACAGTCATAGTCAGGAGCCTGGAGGTTATGTGATGGTGAAGATGAAGATTATATAGATCTTCCTGAGTACAGGCAGCAACCACTCCAAGTTAGGAATGAGGTATGATATGTATTTTTTCACAGAACTATCAAGGCTCTGCCTATAACTTGATTTTGGAGTTTCATCTCTAGGAGTATAAGACAAGATAAGCATTCATTTGTTGTATATTTTAGTACAACCCTCAGGATTTAATAAAATGCCTGGTTCAAACTTGCAAAAAAACAATAGGATAAGTGCAAAATAAAAGGATATATCAAGAAGAATGAAACAAAATATGTAAATATCTAAAATATATAAAAAGTCATTTAAGTAAGATCAAGGGGCTAAACTGGTAAGAACATAGGAACTAAAATTATATTAGCAAGAAATGTAATGATAAAAATTTAGATAATAGGAAAAATTAAGGAGTTTATAAGAAAGTGAAAAAATATATTGGACTTAATGAAGTGAAGAAATTTTCTAGACTCAGGAATATTATATTTTATTTTAGGATAATTATAGCATTTATGTAAATTACCAGAAAATAACTAGTAAATATCAACAGTTTAAAAACAGTTGAGTAAAATCTATGAAAATAAAGGGCATCATATCCAGAATTACAGTGTTTAACAAAGAAAAAATATAGAAAACTAGGATAGCATTCCTGATACAAAATCAGGTGATTTTTAAACTAAGAGATAGGATTTGCTAGCTGACATGATATAATGATAGCAACCGTAGTGAATATTCTTCCTTAATGTGCAAAATTAAAAGTTGTTCTATTTTTCTCTATGAGGACTGTGGAATGTCAGAGTGGGAAACAATTGCAACATAGGAAAGATAGCTAAATAATAGAAATACCTGTAAAAATCTTTCTAATAGCTTTTCTAATAAGGTGCTTTATCTATGGTGCTTTGTAACTTAATGCTGGACACTACCCAATTTTTATGCAGTTAGTGAAGCTGGGGTGGCCTTGGTACTCATTACTTCATGGAGAAACTTTTCAGATATGAACAAGAACCTTGAAGCAAAACACGTTCCAGTTTTCAAATATTTCTTAGTCAAAAATTCAGATAATTTAAAGGTTTATGGTTTAAGAGAGAAAGAGAGATAGAAGTTGATGATATCAAATTCCTCAGTAAGGAAAGAGGTCAGGTTAATTGCTAAGAATGAGGGTGACAGGAAGTGGTGAAAGGATGTCAGGAGTAGAATGAATTCCTAAAATAACCCATTTGGGACAGTAAAGGTTGACACGTAGAACATTGCTGAGAAATTTTTCAGGTTTCATGAAAAAAATCTGTAATATCTTTTATCATAATTATAGTAGTTGCTGCTGGTAGCAGAAGAAAGTCATGAATCACAAAATGCAAGGTATTTAGCAAATGAATATCATTGCCTTCATTTTTGCTCAGTATTTTGCTCTAATTAAATTTCTGTTTACTAATTCTTATTGACAAAGCTCAGTGATCATTCAGTCTTTAAAAATTAATACTGTGTAAAATGATTTAATATGAAAATGTAAGGTTTCTTTTCATCATTTTTTATTTCTATTAAAAATGAACCTTTCCTTTTTTTTTTTGGTTTTTGTTTTTGTTTGATTTTTGGACCACACCCAGACGTACTCAGGGATTACACCTGGCTCTGTACTCAGAAATTATTCCTAGCAGGCTCAAGTGACTATATGGAATGCCAGTGATGGAACTCCATTGATCACAAGCAAGGCAAATGCCCTATTATCCACTTGCTCTCACTACTACCGCTGAATTTTTCATTTTAAATATTTTCTTATTTCTCTTTTTATTTTTTATTTTGTTGTTTAAAAAGCTTTTTCATTATTTTTTTTCTGCCTATGTTTTTACTCCTAGTGTTGTCTAGTATTAAGGTAAATTTACTTTTTTTTTTTTTTTTTTTGGTTTTTGGGCTAATCCTGGCTCTGCTCTCATGCTCTCAGAAATTGCTCCCAGCAGTCTAGGGGGACCATATAGAATGCTGCGAATCAACCCAGGTCTATGCTGGGTCTGCCTTGTGCCTTATCACTGTGATATTTCTCTGGCAACATAAATTTACATATTTAACATCTGAAAGTTAAATAATGTATCCAAGCTTATAAGAAAAAGCAATTTTCTAGCCTCAGCAATATTTCTTAACTACCAGATACATTCCTGTTTGCAATAAAGTTCTAATAAGGGCCAGAACTATAGAACAGTGGTAGGGCGTTTGCCTTGCATGCAGCAGTCCAGGACAGACATTGGTTTTATCCCTAGCATCCCATATAGTCCCCCAAGCCAGGTACATTTTTCTGAGCGCATACCCAAGAGTAACTCCTGAGCGTCACAGGGTGTGGCCTTGAAAAGCAAAAAAAGAAAAAAAGAGAAAAAGAAAAAAGTTCTGATAAATATTTAGAGCAAAGGCTTTCACTTATTACTTATTACTCCTAGAATATTGATAACTTTAACTATCTTATATTTTCATTTCACACTTAATCACTTCCTTTCTTTGGACAGAGTCTATCATTATATTGGTTACATAGGTATTACTTAAAACTACAATATGTTAACTAAATATTATACAATGAAGAAATAACTGCAGAAATTTAATGGAAATCAAGCAATAAAAATTGTTTGTGTCTATGCTCAGAAGAAATTGAAACAGTGGAAGAATTTTTCTCCATGCCAAATAGCAAACACTGCCAACTATCCAGCAGTTATAGTCACAACTGTCCTAATAATTGAAGCATGGTCTGATGTTATATACTTGACTAGAACTCTATAAGAAAAAAAATGAATCTTAAATAAGTAAAATAATGTTGAGTAAAAATTATATTCATTTTTTAAATATTTGTTAGCAGATAACCAATTTAAAGATTGTTTTCTTTATAAACTGACTTTTGATTTTTTTTAGATACTCAAATTGCAGCTCATAAGACTTTATTGTGCTTACAGTCACCTGGAATGTTGTTAAAATGTTATTCCATTCTAGTAGGTCAGGTATGAGATGCTTTTGTCTGCCTTTCTTCTTTTTTTAAATATTTTTATCATGAAAGCATCAAGCTACATTATTGTTTTCAATGCTCTATTGTAATAAGCTATTTTAAGTATTTAATATTTTTGCAGTTTTATATGACTATATATTATAATTATATATATTATATATAATTATATTATACATGTATAGTATTCATTTGGGATATATGACTCAATAACTGGATTAATTTAATTAATTAATTAATTAATATTAATAATAGTTGTAAGAATAAATTTAAAGTGTAACATTGTCACATTAACATTAATATGAAAAGGTAAAATCAGGGGATCGAGAAGTAGCATAGCTATAGGGAGTTGGCCGTGTATGCTCTGACCTGGGACAGACCCAGGTTTGATTCCTGGCATCCCATATGGTCCCATATCCTGCCAGGAGAAATTTCTGAGTACAGAGCCAGGAGTAACCCCTAAGCACTGCTTGTGTAGCCCCCAAACAAAAACAAACAAACAAAAAAAATAGAGCTAAAATCAGAAATAATCGTATAGATTAGTAGATTGTATAACTATCTGGTATTACTCTTCTACAATGTATTTTTCCAAATACTATCTTAATGTGATGAATTTACATTTTTTATTATTCTAGTTCAATATAGAGTGGCTGATCTCCAATTATACTTAATAAATCAAATCTGGACTACAGATGAAGAGAGAAGCTAGAAGCCTAGACTAACTAAAAAAAAATTAGGAACAAAAATAGTACTTTTATAATAAATATGAAAAATATAGTGGGCTTACAGGAGAAACTTAAATTATGATACTATGATCAAAATTGTTGGAATTCTAATATGTGAATTAATAAAAAATAGGCCTATTATAAGACAAAAAGGTGACTACCTAAAAATCAGTAGCTTTCTTAACAGACATATTAGCATACATTAGCTGAACAAAAAGTCAAATTAAGGCAATGCCTATTGAAGAGTTGCTGTAATATGAGCATTGTTACCAGATTGTATTTTTTTAATCTCCATATCATTTTCAGTTATAAATCTAAGAGTTTAGCATGAAGAATTTTGCTTCTAGACACGGAATGTCTGTGTATAAATTTTACAATTCCCATCCATGCTTTCGGTACTCATTGTATTATTGTATACCATATCACACACATCTCCCAGTTTTTAACTTTTGATTCTGAAAAGGAGTTCAGGGGATGGATGATGTTGTGCCACAGCTCATCACTCACAGTGTGTCTGGTGAAAGCTGATTTCACAATATCATTTTCTCCACACATGGAGATAGGATACCTCACTTGTCACAGGCTATTGAAAGTCGTCAGGTTTCATCAGTGGAATCCTGACAACACGGAAGGAATGATTCAACTGAAGGAAGCAGAGGGGCATAGTAATTCAAAAGTGATCTCTAAAGACTGATTATTTCTTGTCCCTTGACACCCTGCCAAGGGCCTAGATACATCGAACATTTGGGATGTAATGGAGCCTACAAATCACTCGTTGCCTACAGTCTCCCTGGCCTACAAGAGGATTAGCATGCTTGGCTTTAGTTCAGTTTTTATTACATGTTTGTAAACTTTTGGGCTGCTATGATATGCCTTGTCATTGATATGTCAAGATTGAACTCTGACAGTGTGTCTGACCTGATTGAAATCTAGGGTGCTCTATTTGATCTTGTAGAAAATAACAGGAAAACTTCGAAGGTTGGATTTTGGGCAAAGAAAACATAGAGATTTATTTTAAGATTATTTAGTCAGCGTTAAAAGGCTTTCTCTGGCTATACACAATTATAATCTAATCATATGTTATGAAAATTCATAGTCTATAAAGTCACAGATACATTTTACTTTTATAAAGAAATAACTTTGCTGGTGCAAACTTGTTCATCCAATACCCGCTGCTAAGTGATGTTTTGTTGTTGTTTTACTGCAGTTGATGTAAATGATTTCTTTTGTACACAAGAGAAATCACAAAAGACTTGTTATCAAGTAAAAGATAAACTCAGTTTTTGTTATTCCAGCATTCAAAGTGTTCACTTGATAATATTTGAAATTCTTTTATGACTGCTTCATAAAATGCAGTCTCTAACAATACAATCTCACTCTATAAGAACACTTATCAATGATAGCAGTGGTTTACCCTGTGGAGAGAGATTGTGGATCAAACCTTTTTTTTCTTTTCCAAAGATATTTTCTCCTTTAAAAGCAATAAAACAGGAAGTTAAAGGCATTCTTCTAGTCTCAGGAAATCTTAATCAAAGTTGCAGAGAATACTTGTGGGAAAGAGTAGCCCCAAAACGTGCTCTGGGATGGTTCTATAACTTTTCAGTAATAGAGTGCCCACTTGCTGATTAAAAGATGAATTCCATCACTTCCTGCCAAGTTGATATTTTGAAAAGTTAAAATAAAAAGTCATATTTCTCCCCTGAGTTTAAGATTATAGTCAAAGCAAGTAAACAGAACTTTCACATTTGTATCTGAACTAAATGATTGCATTGTAAAAAAGTTTCCTGCAAAGAGCCTTTTAAATACAGGCAGATAAAAATTATGGGGTGTAAAATGCCATAATCCTCATGTTTTCCTAACGTGTAGTCCACATTGTTAAAGAAATAAATATATAAATCAGAGCCTGCAGTGGAAAAGTGGCAAACATATATTTGTTTAGAAATTATTACAATAAAAAATACTTGGGAAAAAAAAAAACTAGTTTCAATTCTGTATGTGAAAACAAGAGAAATTAAAAAAAATGCAAGCAATCTATAATCAAATAGAAATGTGTGAATGTGTATATGTGTGTTGGGGGCATGTGGAAGGTTGGCTCTTGAACAGGTAATAGCTAAAAGAAAGTATCACATTTGGAAATTTCTGATAAACTTGCCTAGAAGTATGCAAAGAGAAGAAGAATTTAATCAGATCTAGAATTGAACATTTTATTTATTGGAGGGATTGGGTCACACTAAGATCTCTCTAGGGTTATTCCTGGCTCTTCATTCAGAAATTCATTCTTGCTAATGCTCAGGAAACTATATGGGATGCCAAGGAACAAACCTGGGTTGCCTGTGTGCATGGCAAACTCCCTACCTTCTATGCTATCACTCTGGCCCTGGAATGGAACATTCTTTATAAATTTACTCAGCAGATTTGTTGCTAAGACTCAGTTTTGTAGTTCTAGCAAGGATAGAACCAAGGTTAAGCTGTAAAGGAGAATCGAACTTCAAAAAAATATAACTAAATTTTGATAAAGAACCTTCATTACTATTAAACAGTTATTCTTCACTGGTTCTAAATTTTCATACACACTTAAATATATAATTTTATCATCATACATTATTAGTCATACATTATATTTGTCATAAATTTTTATTCATACAAGTAAAGTTTATGAAAACCTAGTGTCATTTTTTAAATTTTTTATTTGACCAAAGTGAATTACAAATATTTCACTGCATCATTTAAGGGACATAGTGACAATGAATAAGGGACATTCCCACCACCAGTGCTGTCCTCCCTCCACCCCTGTTCCCATCATGTATCCCATATCTGCCTCCTTTACCCCCCCGAATGCTAGTGCAACTGGTCTCCAAGGACCTAGTGTCATTTTCAAGAAAATTATATTTTACTTACCACAATTTACATTTTAATCATTATATATTTATTAACTACACATTTTTGAAATAGTAGTTTGGAGTAAATCTAGAGAGTTAAAAGAATTAAATATCTTGGGGCGAAGAAATAGCAAGGAGGTTAAGGCATTTGCCTTGCATGCAGAAGTGTCGGTGATTCGAATCCTGGCATCACATATGGTCCTCTGAGCCTGTCAGGGGGCGATTTCTAAGTGTAGAGCAGGAGTAGTCCCTGAGCACTGCCGGGGTGTGAGCACCGCTGGATATGACCCAAAACAAAAACAAAATAAAAAAGTAGAAAGAAAAAAGAATGAAAGAAAAGAAAAGAAATAAAAAAGAAAGAATAAAGAAAGAAGAAAGGAGAGAAAGAAAGGAGAGAAAAAGGGAAAGAGAGAAAGGAGGAGAAGGAAGGAAGGGAAGGAAGGAAGGGAGGAAGAGGAAGGAAGGAGAGGAGAGGAAGGAAGGAAGGAAGAAGGAAGGAAGGAAGGAAGGAAGAAGAAAGAAGAAGAAAGAAAGAAAGAAAGAAAAGAAGAAAGAAAGAAAGAAAGAAAGAAAGAAAGAAAGAAAGAAAGAAAGAAAGAAAGAAAGAAAAGAGAAAGAAAGAAAGAAAGAAAGAAAAGAAAGAAAGAAAGAAAGAAAGAAAGAAAGAAAGAAAGAAAGAGAAGAGAAGAGAAGAGAAAGAAAGAAAGAAAGAAAGAAAGAAAGAAAGAAAGAAAGAAAGAAAGAAAGAAAGAAAGAAAGAAAGAAAGAAAGAAAGAAAGAAAGAAAGAAAGAAAGAAAGAAAGAAAGAAAGAAGAAAGAAGAAGAAAGAAAAAAAAGAAATTTCCTGTTTTATTGCTTTAAAGGGAGGAAATGTCTTTGGAAAAAAAATAAGTTTCATCCACAATCTCTACAGGGTAAACCACTGCTATCATTCTTTTTTTTCTCCATTTTTTCTTCTTTCCTTTCTTTCTTTCTTTCTTCTTTCTTTCTTTCTTTCTCTTTCTTTCTTTCTTTCTTCTTTCTTTCTTTCTTTCTTTCTTTCTTTCTTTCTTTCTTTCTTTCTTTCTCTTTCTTTCTTTCTTTCTTTCTTTCTTTCTTTCTTTCTTTCTTTCTTTTCTTTCATCTTTCTCTTCTTTCTCTTTCTTTTCTTTTTCTTTTTTTTCTTTTTTCTTTTCTTCTTTTCTTTCTTTCTTCTTTCTTTCTTTTCTTTTTCTTTCTTTCTTCTTCTTTCTTTCTTTCTTCTTCTTTCTCTTTCTTCTTTCTTTCTTTTTTCTTTCTTTCTTTCTTTCTTTCTTTCTTCTTTTTTTTTCTTTTTTTTTTTTTTTTTTTTTTTTTTTTTTTTTTTTTCTTTATTTTTTTTTTTTTTCTTTCATTTTTTTTCTTTCTACTTTCTTATTTTGTTTTTGTTTTGGGTAATATCCAGTGGTGCTCAAGAGTTAATCATGGCTCTGTGCTCAAATATCGCTCCTGGTAGGCATGGGTACTATTTTGTATGCTGGGATTTGAACCACCATCAGTCCTGTGTCTGCTGCATGTAAGGCAGCTGTAAGTGGTAAGGACCACTGTGCTATCTCTCTGTCCCCAGTATCTGAATTTTAAAGCAAAACCACTGACATTGATAAAGAAATGACTGATATAACAATAAGAAGTATTTATGGAAACAAGATATATTAAACATATTGTAGGTAAAAAATATTAACTAGTAATATATTTGTCTTTGTTAAAAAAATGTTTCTGTGTTCATAAATTTTGACTCTAATTTTATTTATACATATAGTAATTTCTCTTTCACTTCAAAGAGTTTGCTACATAGTTTTGAATATTTCATTTATAGATATTTAATGACCTAATTTAAAATAGTTCACCTATATTCACCTTTAGTGTTGTTAGACTATAATTTTACTTGATCTATCATTTTTATTATCATCTATAGTGATATCTACAAGTCATTAATCTGAATTGGTATTCAAGAGTTACAATTTATTTAATAACCTTCTTAGTATGTTTTAAAATATATTACTATATATTATATACACATGTGCATATTATATGTATTATTTTACATATATGCTTATGTATTATGTGTATTTATTGCATACATGCCTGTATGTGTTGTGTGTATTTTATGTATAAGCATACATAAATGTGTATATATGTGTTATATGCATTGTATGTGTGTACACATATACATAGTACATATAGTAAAGTATACTATATATTGGCTTTGGACCATACCTGGTGATGCTGAGGTTATTTCTTGTCCAGTGCTAGAAATTATTACTAGAAGAAACAAATACGAAGTATCAGGAATCAAATATAGGATACTATGTACAAGGGGACTTTATCTCTAGTAATCTATAACCTATTGTAAGTGCCCCACAGTATTTCATTTTTACTTTGTATTCTAAATTTATAATCTCCCTTGTCTATTGTACTATTTTCTGATACATCTTGTTCCACAGGAGTTTAGCTGAGGCCAGTGCAGTTAAGTGATGAAATCAATTTTCAGGCAAGTGATATGCTGCCCAATGTCCTAGATAACAGCCAGTGGTGGTGGCTTTCAATTTATACGAACACTTCTATAGCAAGGGCGGACGCAGTCATTCTTTCTTGTATCAATTCTTCATACTTTGTATTTTTTAACTTACACTTTAGAGTGAAAATAATTTTGGACATATTAATTTAGCTCTTTCAACCATTGAAGTCACTGTCATCAGTCCCTAGTATGATTTCTTGAAGTTGCCTTGCTGGCTTTGGTCTTTGACTCTGCGCACTATCTGAGTGACACAGGCACTCCTACATTGTAGAAAAAAATAATACTAAAGACAGATCAAATAGGGTAAGACTTTTCTTTATATACTTTTTTTTGTCTGAAAAATCTCTAGAGTAAACCATTAGTTTATGAATAAGTATAGTGAAGACATGATTAACCATTCTATCCTGATCACTTTCATTAATTTCATAATGAGACGTATAGCTCAGTGATAGTATACTTGCAATGCATGTGCAGGCTCTGAGTCAAATATCTGGCATCTTAAAAAAACAACAGCAACATAATATCCAAATAAAAATAGAATTTGCCTTTTTATATTTCTGGATATTGAGCAAATTACCTCTCATTTCACAATTGTTCTTTTATAAACTCTGTTCCAATATTGAGCTTAGAGTATGTCAGACAGGGATAAATTTTTCTTGGGAATGGCCCATAGGCCTCAGATCACTTGATGAAAATGTTCTTTGTTTTTCAATCTCTCTTAAATAATTATTGTTCAAGTAGTTATGTTAATGTTAATGGTTTTGGTGTTAATATTACTCTGTCTACATTAATAGCAAAGTTTCCAAGACCTTCCACCACTGCCACACCTAGGCTGCCTCTTCCTACCTCCTACTCTTGCCTCTTCCACTGTTTGAAAAATATAGTTTTAAAATCCAAGTCAAAGAGTTAGACTTTGACACTGTCTACTACATTGACTTGTTCCTTGGTATACCACAGATGAGGAAGATGATACAGTATTTGTCTTTTTTTTTCTTTTGACTTATTTTGTTTAACACGATTCACTCTAGTTAAATCCATGTTAAAATTATCTGCAAGATTTCATATTTTCTAATATTTTCTCTGTGTGAAACACCACAACTTTTTTATCCTTTATATGCCAATGTATATTTGGGTTGTTTCCATATCCTGACTATTGTACATAGTTCTACAATAAACATGTGTGCATATATCTGTGAATATTTGTATTTGTGTTTTGGAGGGCAGATGTCGAAAAGTGAAATCACAGGGGCCAGATAGTCTAGGTCAGGGGTGGCGAACAAGTTCGACACAAAGAGCCAAAATTTTAAACGGTGAGAATCAGAGAGCCACACCACGCAGTGACCTGCCAAAACAAACACTCACACAAAAGCATATAATTTTAACAATCTATTAAACACATACCGCATTTTGCCATTTTGAGTGAGGGTCAAAATCCTGCAGTGATCGTGAGGGTGTGCTGCGTCCTCCACATGAAGAACTCACGGCAAGATGTGATCCAACATGTGCCACACGGGTCCCTCCAGCTCGCTGGCCATGCAGTTGTTTCCGAGAGATGGGAGATGGGAGGATGCAGCCTGGGGGCGGGGAATACGCTCGGAGAACTCTCCTCAGAGGTCCCTCCTCAGAAGCAGCAGAACAAAAGCCAAACTTGCCAAAAGAGCCACAGTATAATAAGATGCAAAGAGTCGCATTCATTTTGGCTGGGAGCCGCATGCGGCTGGAGAGCTGCGTGTTCGCCACCCCTGGTCTAGGTCTTATGTCATATGTCTTCCATGCATCTAACTCCAGTTAGATTCTGGGCAAGGCATTTAATCTCCAAGCAATTTCAAGAGAGATGTCTAGCATGGAGTCATGAATAAGCCCTGAGTTTACTCAAAGACAAAAACAAAAATGTGGAATCATTGAATCATATAAAAGTTTTATTCTTACATTTTTTTAAAGAAAAGTTTCATTCTCTTTTCCATAGAAGTTGAACTAGTTGATAAATACTTTCTTAAGTGACTGAGTCACTTCAATGAAGTGGAAATAAATAAGAAGCAAAACAATCCAAGTTAGAAGTATAAAATGACACTTGAACATAGGAAACTGAGACACATTCTATAATAGATTCAGCGTAGCTGAAACAGTTTTCAATTTCCTGGAACAAGCTAGCCAAAGTAGAAATTAGTACTGGTGGTTAGAATTTGGAACTAGAGGCATACAGTATGAGAAAAAAAATACTCTCCAGGAATACACATTCCAGGTACCAATACTCCTAGAAACCTATCATTTCCTCACAGTGAAAAATCTTATAAACTCCTCTTCACTCCTACCCTACAACATTTTCCATAACACTTTCCATACAGCAGCTTCTAGTCATAGACTTCTAAATTTTGAGCTGTGACATCCTTTCATACTGTTACAGCCTGGGGCATAATTCTTCTCGACACAATCAGGGAATTTTCCCAGCAAAGGAAATGAAACATATCCCCTATAAAAGACCTGCAAGATGGCTGTCAGGGTCTTGCTCAAGCCATGCTGTAAACACATTTTATTCTCTTCTTAAAATAATTAACCAAAAGGAAAAAACAATATATTTTTTCTTTAATATGCCTTTGACTCTCAACTATATTTTGAATAGCACTAATACATGTTTCATCCCCCCACACACACAAAGAAATAGGATTAAGTTCTAAGTGAAAACAAAAGTGAAGTAAAAAAAAAGAATTAAAAACAGTAAGGTGAGGTTTTTTATTTAAGTCTATGTGTGTTTGTTTATTTTTAGAAACTTAAATTTTTCCTTTTGCAAGAATGTATAAATGTGTTTGCCCTCTAGCATGGAGACTGGTATTGACTTGGGGTGCAAATAGCTCCTTTGATGTTCATAACTGTTTGATTATATCTCTTTTTTATAAAGAAGAGGTTTTATCTAAGGATGTGATTCCAAGACTAGCAAATAAAAATGCTAATAAATAAATTCTTAAATGAAATTAAAGAGTAAGCTTTTGGTTTGTGTCTTCTTTAAGGTGTGGTATTGGCTATGTAAGACAATAATAGAAAACTGAATTAAATAGCATTAACTATCTCATATGGTTTTGATAATAATTAAATAACTAATATTTAGGTGACTTAGCTTAACTTTGGCTTGCATTAGACCTTAGTTGGAACTTTCATTACTTTGATGAGCTGTTATCAGTAATCAGTGCAGTACAGGACTCACATATATTGTTAATATTTATAAGTTTATGTATATATACATTGATATATGAATATATATTTTGAAATATTATGATTACATGTACTTCTGAATTCACTTAAAAAGATTATCTTACTGTGAGATTTGATACCAATATTTTAATGTGCATTGTATACATAATTTGCTTTTAGGGAACTTTTAAATATCTATTTAAATCTTTATAGCCTTTAATCTTTTTAAATAAATTTTAAAAATGTAGGAACATTCCCTTGAGTCTATAAGAAAAAGCTTGTTTTTCAAAATTGAAAGAAACTGTCATTTCTTCCTAGAGGATTGGCACATGTGAATTTTACAGGAATTTACTAGGATTTAATAGGAACTCAGTGCAATGTAAAGGCATCTGAGGAGCAGTAGGAGATGATACTTGACCTTTTGAGACTTCTCTGGGGACTGAAGTTAAAGCAACTCCAGGTGGTCTTCAGAATCACTTGACATTTCCAATAACTGATGGGCCAAATAGCAAAAAAGATCCAGAGGAAGTCAGAGTTACAATAAAGATCCATTTCACCAATTTATTGAATATATTTATTTAAAAAAATTCCTACCTCTACAGTTAGTATATCTGATAACTGTTTTTAGTTTATCTTGTTGCAGCAGCAGAAATGGTACTTATATTTAACAAATTTGTGCTCATGTCTTTTCCTTCACAATATTCATTGCCAAAGTCTTTCTAGTTAATTCTAGAATTTCAGCAATTGTGTCTATTTTAATCATTTAAATCATGTTGTTAACCTCCAAATTTTTAAGAATTCAAAGTCTATATTTTTTCCTGTTATTTATGACCATTAAGGCAGCTTACAGAACTCAAGGCATGTTTTCTACATCTTAAAAAAATAGAAATGCTTGGGAGCCTCCAAATTCACAACCTGCAATTGCAACCTCCAGGTTTTAACCCAGTTTGTGATACTTTTTGGTAAGGTGGAGTCATATATTGTTGGAATTGAACTTGGCTGGCTACAAAGAAGGGTCTTTAAATCCTTTCATGTGTCTACAAACTTTCAAACAACACCCCAGCCCACCAAGAGCTAAACTCTAAAAGAGAAAACAGGTAGGGTATTTGTCTGGTACATAATCTCTGGTATTGTGTATGGTCCCCTGAAAACTGCAAGAAATAATTCCTGAGAGTAGAGCCAGTAGTCACTGCTGAGCATAACAGGGTGTGTCTTTAAAATCAAAATAAATAAAGTAGTTAAATAAAAGAGTCAAGCTTTTTGTTTAAAAAAAAAAAAAAAGGCCAAATAGACACTACAAACTGCAAAGATCTTCTTAATACACAATGCATTCAATTGCTTAATTCACTTTGAGTTCATTTTACACCATAAACATTCCTATATTACACAACTCATTGTATTTCTTAATTTTGTACTAAATATCTATAAACTTTAATTTTGAGGGGGGACATAACCAGAGGTAGTAAGGGTTACTACTGACTCTGCTCCAAAATTGCCCTGAAAGGCTCAGGGGATCATATGGAATGTCAGGAATCGAACCAGGTCCTTCTTGGGTTGGCCGCGTGCAAGGTAAATGCCTTACTACTATGCTATATCACTCCATCCCCTGTCTATGAACTTTAGATTGCAGGCCAATCCATGCTGTGGGCTGGTCCTAAACAATATGCAAATTATAACTAGTTAGGTATGATGAGTCCTTTTTCAAAAAATAAACATATATAACTTCTGATAAAAAGTACTGCTACACTAAGACAGTTAAGCTAGTTATCTTTTCCCTATTATCATTTACTTGAAATGTGTGTGATTTACAAGGTTACTGTTTTAGTCTAGGCTTTTTGCTATTAATTATTTATTTGACATAGGATCATTTTTTAAGTTAATGATTTCTAATAAATGATGCTAAATTTGGATATAAATCCTGGCTTCATAGATTCATTTCCTCTCACTTCTTCAGTCCTGCACTTTTAGATGTCTCTGATAGGCCCCTGAGTTAATTTTCTACATTTATAAAAAAACAAAATAGCTCATTTTAGGTGTGTCCACTATGTCCTTTATTTGTTTAGGAATACCAACATTAGAATTTAAGATGTTATTAGGTTCAGATGCTTCTGGAGATTGATGGATAGTGCATCTATACTTCTCAACTGACTTATGGTGCAGCTACATGAACACTTCCATTCTTTGTATTATAAATTCCTCCAGTTATCTCCATCCTCATATAACCTTCTCTTTGTTTCTTTGTGCTTCATATTCTTTTTTTTAATAATAATTTCTTTATTTAAGAACCATGGTTACAAATAATTAGGGAGCATAATAGTTTCTATGTCCATCTGTGTATAGGCAAGTTTCATTACATCATTTTTCCGAGAGCTGCATAGTATTCTATTGTATATATGTACCACAGTTTCTTTAGCCATTCATTTGTTGTCAGGCATCTGGATGGTTTCCAGATTCTAGTTATTGTAAATAGTGCTGCAATAAACATAGGAGTGCACAGGGCATTTGTGCTTTCTATTCTGAAAAGAAAGTATAATATTTAGAATATAATATTTAGAAACTTCATTGGCTCTGGAATGATTGTAAGATTCTATACTAGTTACATCTTCTAAAGAAGGCCATATTTTGAGCTTATGAATAAATATGAATCTTTGTTGATACACAATTCTCACAAATTCTTTGAGACACAATTCAATTCACTGCACTTCTCAAATCATATTTTTTCTAAACGTAGGTGATTCCTTCCTTATTATTGAAGGCCCAGAATATGTCCATTAGATTAGTTATGAATTTGTTATTGATTTCTAAATTATAATTTATTAGTGTCTTAAAATAGAGTGTGAACATCTTCTTTGTATACATTAACATCATCTCATTTTAAGATCCATCTTTATTTTAGGATAATTTTTATATACTTGTAAATTCCAGTTAAAGTGACTGACTTCTCTTGAACCTAAACTTATTTTTCCCATCTCTATATGTTTTAGTATTTTTTTCCATTAAACTAAAATGCAATTCCCATCTGATCAGTCATAATAAAAAGTACATATATTATTCTTTAGGACCCCAAACATATAAACAATCTAATTAAGTAACTAACAAACCAATTAACTGTTGTCTCGTAAAAAATGTGTTGTCTCCTCAAAAGCCTATAAGGCATGCTATTTCTTAAACTTTTGAATAATTACTATTTGTTTCATTAGTATATTTCTGTATTGGTTATAGAGCATACTCATTAAGTGGAAGTATTATTAAAGTAAGTTTTATGCTAACTTTTTATTTTTAAGATTCAGTATAAATTAGCACAATACTGGAGTCTTGATAATTTTATAATGTCTGAGGTAATTATTTAGGGCTTTAGAAATAACTAAAATATATAAAGTGGTGTTCTATAAAGGATCATATCAAACTGATAACATGGGGATTTTAAGCATAATTTGGAATAAATATTTTATCTAGAATACAATTCCAAGCTCACTTTTAATCACAGAAATAATCAAGAATGAAGTGACAAATGTCATAATTTATGCCATCTAGTTAAAAATATACATTGTTTGCAAATGAAGTTTCAGTCCAGGGTAATGTCCCACCAGGCCTTCCCCTTTCTCTCCCCTATTAAGCCAGTCTCTGATCACTGACCCTAGTCACACCCTCTCAGGCTCCAGTCCATGCCCTCTCTCCAGTACTGGTCATACCCAGCCTTATTCCTAGATCTTTTCATGGGCCTGGCCAAGATTCAGGAACATCTTCCTGGCTGGACACCCAGAATTGGACTTTCAATGTATAAAAGAGCACCTGTCACCCTCACACACACAAACACTAAGATATTGTTATCTCTTTTTAGGGTATGAGGACTGCTGCTGCTGTATCTTATTGCCATTACCATGGGCAGGGTGACCAGTCCAGATCCCCTTCCCAACTCTCCTTCCCATTGCTGGTGGAGAGGCCATGGACTGGCCTAGAAGGAGCCTTCATATGTGCCTAAAGGACAAGCTGCCCCTGAGCTTTCCAGTCAATGTTTGGCCAGTCACACCCCACCTCATCTTCAATCCAACCTGAGTGGGATGGCAGATTAGTTAGACTGCAGGGCAACCTGGGATTTAGGTTCAGGTTAATGTCTCAAATGCATTAAAATACTATGCAGAGCAAAAGCAGCTATCCCTCAGAGAATTTGAAGATTTTATTTATTTATCACTCACTATAAAATGGGGTTTCTTTCTTAAGGAACAAAAATTATTATGTAATTATAGCTGTAATTTCAGTTAGAGTAATTATATTTTTTATTATAGGATATAGGTGTGGAGGAGAACAAATAGTGCACAAAAGTAGTTTACTTTAAATATTTCTTTTATTTGCATGAAGATATAGCATGAAATTTGGCTATAGAGATTATTAAAATTAATAATTATCTCAAAATTGTAAGGAGAGTAGTGATTCCAATTTCTTTAAGATATCAAGTAAAGGCAAATAACTTACCCACTCCATTTTACTAAATACTAGCCAGAGAGTTTCTGGCTTTGCTGGAATGTCCTTTTTGTTGTCAGCTCCTAATTATAAAGAACAATGTTAGGTTTGAAGTTCAGAAACTTTTGACAAGTTTTATCTCATGCAGAGATAAAAACTGTGAGGATGTTATTATTTAAATGTATTCTGTCCATTAAGATTAAAAGGGAATAAATGGGCAAATAAAATATATTTTAGTTTTTTAACTTTAACAAACATAAGATTATTTTTCATTATAAATAAAAAGTTCAAGTATAACTTCACGCAGAAAAGACAGAACCCATAACTTTTGTAGGAAATAAACACTAGTTTACATAATCATGGATTGTGTATAAAAGCATTTAGAAGCAGGCAGAGTTGGATATGGATGGAAAGGGGTGGGTATGACCATTCAGGGAACCTGCTTCAAAATTACATGAATAATGTAAATTTGAAACTTTCCACATTTCAGTACCAATCCTTCATGGAAAAAAAACATGGAATAAATGAAACATTTTGAACATAATGAAAATGGTGATCTTTTCCAGTAAGCAGTTTTAGCCATAGAGGAGGCAAAGGTGTTTCCAAAATCAGTTTACTTTGGAGGAAAATTTTGAATCTGACAATAACTTTTAAACAACAAAATAATGATGATTGAATTCAACAATATCTTTGAAACAACAAAATTATCAACTTATGACATTTTGAAAAGAAATTTTATGTTTACTAATGTGGAATTAATTTTTCAAAAAGGGTAAAATAAACTTTGCTCATTAGGTCCACGGTAAGCCTATTCCTATTAAATATGTTTCACTTTACAATCTGATTAACTCTCTGATTAGCTTTCTTTTTATTTTTTATTTTATATTTTACAATGGAATTCTATCAACACTTTATTATATACTGTTTATAGAGATAGGGTTATAATTCTTTTTTATATTTTTTTTAATTTTTTTAACTGAAACCCAACAACAGACATGTTTATAATCATGGTACTTAATGACACTATTATAAGAAAAAGAATTAAAATAAATCTTCAGTATATTTTCTTTTTTTCTTCTCTTCTTCCTCTTCTGCTTCTTCCTTCTTCTTCCTTCTCCTCTTTTACTTCTCCCTCTTCTTTTTCTTTTTTCTACTTTTCTTCATTTTCTTCTTCCCCATCTTTCTTTTGTCTTTTTCCTTCTTTTCCTTCTTCCTCTTTCTCCTCTACTTTCCTCTTCACTTCTTACTTCTTTTCTTCTTCTTCTTCCTCTTCTTCCCTCCTCCTCCACTTTCCTTTCTTCCTCTTCATTTTTTCTTTTTATTTTCTTCTTCCCCCTTCCTTCCTCCTCTTCTCACACTTCCAAGCTCTTCTTAATATTTTCTTCCTGAGTCTCTGGGACCCCCAATGGTTTCTATATTGTATCTGATGAGTCTATCAAAGACTTATATTTTCATCTGTTAACAGTTTTTTTTGTTGTTTTTTGTTTTGTTTTGTTTTGTTTTGGTTTGGTTTGGTTTTTGGGCCACACCCGGTGTTGCTCAGAGGTTACTCCTGGCTATCTGCTCAGAAATAGTTCCTGGCAGGCTCGGGGGACCATATGGGACACCCAGATAGAACCAACCACCATTGGTCCCTGGATCGGCTGCTGCAAGGCAAACGCCACTGTGCTATCTCTCCAGGCCTGTTAACAGTTTTTGAGTAGTTTATTCATTGTCCGTTCATTTGCTTTAAGGTTCTTTATCAATCTCTTCTGCTGTATGGAATTGTTCTGCATCTCATCTTCTGGCTCACTGGCGCCATCCTTACTGCAGTTACTCCTTTGGAGAGTCTTTTCATTGAGATGTTCAATTTCATCTACTTAGTTAATCTGACCTCTTATTTTAGTTGTAATTCTGTCGCGTTATTGTCTGTTCAGATTGATCTATCCTAGTTTTGAGTTCTTTTGAGCATCCCTCCATACTAATACTCTAAACTCCTTATCTGAGAGGTTTTCAGGTCATCTCATTCACTATTCGTGATGTTTTCAAGCATTGTTCCCCCACTGCAACACTTTTGTAGTGGTTTTTACTATGCGCTGTACTGGTTTCTTGAATTAGAAGATGTGCGTGATTCAAAATGAAGCAGACTGGCCTCGCTCCTCTGGCTCCACCTTACTGGGTGGGGCCCTTACACCAGGGTTTGGGCCTGGAGATTGTGTTGATGGCGTCTTCTTGGCTGTCTTGGGCCGGAGAAGCAGACATGGAGCAAAGCAGCAGTTTTAAGGCTCACCAAGTTTGGGACCTGGAGATAGTGTTTGATGGTGTCTTCTTGGCTGTTTTGGGCAGAATAAGCCTCTCTCTGACTTTCTTAAGTGGAATAGAAGATTTCTAGAGTTGCTTTAGAAGTACAGATTATTTTACCCTTCAGGGCCATAATGTTTTAGAAAGCAGACAATGAAGGAGGCATTTGCTCTTAATCCTTTCTTCATTATTTAATAGAAATTAAACCACTATTCCCCCATATTTTTGCCTAGAAGAATGAGTTGGTTAGGAATATTATCTACGGTTAAGTGACCTTTAGTCCCCTGAACTGAATTTTGAAACAGGATATTCTAAACTGGTTTATGTAGGAAATAACAACTGTACCAGAATTATTTCCTGGAGTCCGTGAATTAGTAAGGAGACTTTTAACTGTGAATAACCTCAAACATTAGAACCAAAAGTTCTGTAGCAATGAAATAAAATCAACGAGGCCTCGAACAGTAAACACAATAGAATGCAACAGTGAAAATTGTAGCTGAAATTACAGATAACCTTTTTCTTTAATGGAATATACCCATACTGATAACTTAGTCCTTTTTTTTTAAGCTCCTATACTCCAAATCTAAAAATAAAATTCAGCTTCCTTCTTATTTCCTTGTTGGTGATCTCTTGAAATATAGTCTCTACCCCTTACTTACCACAATTGTCTCCAAAGCTTGTGCAAGTCTTTGGGATAAAAACCTATTATTGCGGGGCTGGATCTGTGCACAAGCAGTTAGAGGCGTTTGCATTCGCATACACTAACCTAGGACGGACCTCAGTACGGTCACAAGCGACCCATATGGACCCCATATCAGATGCAATTTTCTGAGCACATAGTCAGGAGTATTCCCTGAGCGTCACCAGGGTGTGGCCCAAAAACCAAAAAATAAAAATAAAAAGATATTATTACTCATGAATATAAACTTTAGGTAAACATTTTTTATCGGAGAAATGCATTTCTTTTATACAATTAAAGAAGGAATTCCCTTCATTATAAAACATTTCCTCCTCTTTGTGATGAACAGGTTTCTTAATACATAAAGACTATCCAAGTCTGCCCCTCTATTTTCTAGAATTTACAACCAGATAAATGCTCCTGAGTGGTTGTTAGTAAATAGAGTTTTCCTTTGAAAACCATGTTGTTTAACACTGTTTTTTGTAATCTGGGCTTCCTCAGAATAATCCTCTGGACTTCTCTTTGCACACCAAAAGTATTGTGTGTGTGTTTGCATGCATGCTTGTATATGTGTGTTGCATGTATTTGCATGTTTAATAAAGGAATTAAGCACATTGTATTCACTAAATTTATTTATTATCTTTGGTGATATGTTTTCTCTTCCTATCCTCTAGTTCAGAAAAGTATCCTTCAAATGAAACATAACCTTTATTTTAATTAATTAATTATATTTTGCTTTACAGGTCCCATGAATAATTTTGAAGAAAGATGGAAATATTTTTTTGTTACTCACTCTTTCTCAAACAACCTTTAATTTAAAATATTAATATTGTACTGGGAATTTCTGAGATGATATCCCAGGAGTTTCTAATAGGAACACAGAATTTGTTTATTAGAATGTAACTTTTTGGTCCTTTTTCTAATATTCAATTTTCATCACAGTTTAGAAACCAATTTGTATTATGGAATAAGAGACTAAGATATTCAAAATAAGAAAAAGAACTAGACTGACACTTCTATTCAAGGCCATCTAAAAGGCAATTGCTGATTTCCTTAGTATAAACAATGAGGCTATCTAGTCTGGAGAAATAGATTGACCCCTCTGACAAACTTTATATACCTTGGAAGAATTAGAGATGCCTTGGGGAACAGAAAAGCAGGAGTACTGGTAATTTGTTGTATTTTCTGAACTCATCAAGAATCTTTGAACTTTAATGCAGTTCTCAGTGACCCCTAACCATTTATGTGTCAGGCCACAGCATCTACATCTTACTTAGATCATATGTGGACGTTCTGTGATTTATATCCACAAAACTGACAGATAAATTGGGTCAAGGAGCTAAAAGTGTCACTCATGATGTTCTTATGAATTAGAAGGATATATTGCAGGATGACATCAACCTTTGTGAATAGCTGAGAAACTAGAAGTATTGGATTTTTAATACTTATTACTATTCAAATTTCTGATGCCAGCATGTGCTTCAGATATGCTCAAGAGATAACAGCAAGACATCTTGCTGGATAAGCCTAGGAGAGTAATAACACCAGACTGAGAACAACAACAATGGTAACAGCAAAAAGGTATTGTCACATTTCTTCTTAAGGGGGAAGAGGCATGTCTATATGTCCATATCTTTTATTTCTAGTTAGATCTGAATACAGATCACCAGGATTGTAGACCAGAGATAAAGTTTTGGAGATAATTATGAGACAGACAACATAATTTGCTATTGAACATCCTGTATTCTGAAAATATTAAAACATGTTTTAACTCTTAAGATAACTTTTCCATTTAGAGAAGTACAGCTCATTGTTTTCTTGAAGTTAAACCTTCCTTTTTCCTTTTCTATTATGTCTTCTTTCTTCCATTGATTCTCTGGTCATTTGCATGATAGTGTACAACAAAATTAAAAATCTTTCATTTTAGAGTTTATCAATAAGTAAAAGTTTCAGTCTTCCATTTTTCCTTCCATATGTCTCTCTCCATATTGTCAGTAAATCGATAACTTCGTTAATTTATTCACTCAAAGTCTGTAAATTTCATATTTGTATCAGAGTATTACTACTTATATTTTTGAATTATAACTACAAATGTTCCATTAATTGATAGAGCCTATTGAACAAGAAGCAAGGTGTCAAGTGAAGAAGGAGTTTTTAAGCACAGTGGCATTTATGAGAAAAGCCACATGTTTTCATAGGACTTTTTTGTTCTTCCTTGCATTTATATTGTATGTTTGGTAGAGTAAAATAGTTCTAATTTTTAGAAATTAAAATATAGAAGAACTGTGAGGGAGAGAAAAAAGAGACATACATGCTATAGAGAAAAAAAAAAAACAGGAAAGTATATTTTCAAGCCAGGATAACTCCACAATGAACAATAAAATGCTCTCATTGCCTCACCCACTTGTCTTATTTGCAAACCTAAACAAAGTAAGGGTTTTTTGCTTTGTGTGTGTGTGTGTGTGTGTGTGTGTGTGTGTGTGTGTGTGTGTGTGTGTCTGTGTGTGGGGGGAATGGAAAACAAGGAAAACAAAGTGTCCTTATCTTGAGGTTTAAGAGCAAGTATAATTATCCTTGTTTAATATTGATCCTTGGCCCTGTTTCAATTTCTCAGAACCTTTGATTCAATAGAAGATATTACAGATGTGTTTTAATGACTCTTAAAATATATTACTTAATTATGCTCTGGTTATTAAAAAACAGTTTTATTTGTATTCTTACTTTTTGCTATTTCATGTTGCTAAAGAACAAAGCCCAAGTGAATTCATTTTAAATATCTAATTGACTTTTCAAATTATTCTTAATCAGTAACACCTCTAGCAAATAGTAAACCAGAAGTTATGCAAATGGAAAATTTCGCTAGAATAAATATCGGCCAAGGCCTTTAGCAAAATAGAAGTAGAATTACTGCTGAGACACCCACCTTGCATTAGAGGAAGATGAAATGAATTTGAGGAAGGCATGTTTAATTCTAAAACAAACTTTACTAGTGCTTGACTAGGATATTCTACATTGATAGTTACAAATGCCCACTTTGGGGAAAAAGATGATACTGTAATTAGGTTTAGATTTGTCTTCCTTGGTTTCTTTCTGATAAATAGTATTTTGTATTTTTTTTCTTTCAAGCATTATCTAGGGGAGATTATATCTTAGCATTCTCCCTACCTGTATTCAAAAGAAAGATAAACAATACCAGGTAAATCTAACATGAACAGTTTCTCATTAAGAAATCAGTTTAAGTTAGAGATTGAATAGATAGTTCAGCAGGGTAGGTTAATTGCCTTGGAAGTGGCTAACCTAATTTGTTCTGTGACAACCCAATTGATCTGTTGAACACTTACCATTTCTGATCTCCAGTTTAGGACTAGAATAAACTTTTGGGCATAATTAGGTGTGGCCCTGAAGAAATGTTTTTTTTTTTTAAGCAAAATATAATGAATCTAAGTTAACACACAAATAGTTCTTTTGTCTACTTTTTTTCTACTCCATGTTCTCATTATAGCTAAGGATGATCACTAACATTTCATTATTTGTTGCCTTTTTGATCAAAGTGTCTACTCAACCAATTTAACTAATTTTTACTTATTTACATCAAGTTAAAACAGTAAAATACTATTCAAGTATTTCATTATTTTTCCATATATACACCCAATAAAATCTACTTAGATGAGATATAGTGATTAAAAATTTATTTGAAAATGACAAATATATTAAAAAGTAGTAAAGTAGTTTTAGAATTAAATCTAACTGACTCAAATTCACTTTTAAATTAAAATATTAATAATAATTATTAGCCCATACTTATTGAAGCATTTCATATTTCACAGATGCACTTAAAGTCAGGATAATGTAATGATATTTTAATGGACTTGGTTGAAATATATCATTTGAAACTACAGGCTGAAAATATTTTCACTTCATTCTTAATTGTATTTATTTCTTTACTTACAACAAATTCAACTACAATGACAGAGTCAAGATATCATGATGATGGAGATTAATAGGAATTGCAATTTTTTAACAAAATCCTTGATGTAAATCAGATATACTTCTACTATACAAGTTACTTTATTAATAGACATGGTCTTTACATGAATAAGATTAATTTAAATATAGAAAAATTTTAAAAAGTTTATTTAAAAATTTGTAATGAATTTAACTTAATTTTATTTCTAACAAGGCCCACATACAATGATGCTAAAAGCAGGTATTTATGACAATGTCTTGTCTAGTTGCATGTTTTTAGGCATCACCAGGCACTACAGCAGTAGTCTAGAGCATAATCAGGTTATTCAGATTGTTCCCCTGGAGCCATGTTATATCGAAATTCATTCTCAGAGCCTTGTACATAGTGGGCTTATGCTCTTTTGTTTTCAGTCATATCCCCAGAATTTAGGTTATTACCATTTTTCCTAATTGTTTCTTACTGTAGGATTAATCTCCTCAAAATAATAAAACAGGCTTTCCTAAATGATTTCAGTAGAACATTTTTTCTAATAAATTCCATATTAATTTATGAAACTATGCTAATTATATACAAACATTAATATTATATAGTAATATTATTTTGTCACATATCCAAATTGGGAGCCCATATTTGCTTTAGGTCTTTTGCAAGTTGTATCAGTTAGAGCAGAGAAATGTTTAAGGAATAGAACTTTTATTCTCTCAGTATTATTAGAACATTAGTTTCTGCCTGTTAATTTATATCCAGGATTATTACCTACTAATTATCTGATTTTTATCTATATGTGTAGCAGAATGAATCCTATAAAGATTATTTTTTATTTTTAAACAGCTTTGTTGTTGTTTTTATAATTCCCTTAAATGTTCTAACATATTTACTGATAGAACCATTTACCTATCAAACTAAATGTCCTCCCTCTCCATTTTTACTATCAGAGTAAAGATGAGGGCACCCTCCCCCACCAATTTTTTTTCTTCTTTTTAATATCTTAAGTACTATAACAAAGGACAAATTATTTTACTTTAAAAATGCCTGTCCCGAATACAGGCAAGGAGGGGGCATTGGTGGAGGGAATATTGCACTGGTGAAGGGAGGTGTTCTGTTTAGGACTGAAAGCCAACTCTAATCATGTTTGTAATCATAGTGCGTAAATAAAGATTTTATATGTAAAAAGAAGAATTTTTTAATTTAGAATTAATTGTCATGTGAATTTCACTCAATGCATCATTATATTCAGTTTTTGCTAACCTGTCTGATATTACTTTGGTTCCTTAACCAGCTTGATAAAGAAATTAAATATAAAATATAATTAAATAGTTACTATATTAAAATGTTTATTGCCTTACATAGGCGAGTAGATATTTGTTATTAAACTTTGGGAATGGGCACATTTGGTAGAGCTCAGGGTGTAAGTACCCTGTAACTCTATGCTCAAACATTCAGACCTTGCTTGGGGTACTACTGAAGATTGCCAGAGGTTAAATTCAGGTTGGCTGCATGCAATAAAATCACCTTATGTGCTATGCTCTCTCTCTATATCCTCATTATATTCATGATTTAAGATAAACAATAATAGATCTTCAGTAAGAAGATTTCACAGCACCATTTGTCTCACATCTGGTACCTATAGCGGTCCCCAAATGACTTATATGAAGAAGCTAAGGCGGACAGTCCAGGAAGGGAATTTCCTGCTTTCTCTCCACCTTCCACCACCTGGGAATCTAGGACCCATAAAGTCTGCAATGACCCTGTGTGGTACAGATATCAAATCTGGATAGCCCCACTAGGCTGCCACAAAACTTCACCTGTTACCCACTTGGTCTGCCCTGAGTAGGAGTTGATCCCTGCTATCAGATCTTGGGGGGCTGTGGACTCAGACTGGAGTGATAAATTTCTCTTTGTAGGAAAGGAGAGTCAGCCTTAGATATCACCTAGGCCTTTTAGATCCAATGCCTTCTTTCACCAAAAAGGATTTTAGAAGATGAGAAATCAATTAAAATAGGTTTTATTTTAAAAAATCATATGAAAGAATGAGAGGGAGAAAGAAATAGGGAGAATTATGTGCTAAAGAGAGAACATGGGCTTTTAAAGAAGTGGACAGAGCACCAATATTGATCTAAGTGTGACACAATGAAAGCATGAAAGTACACATCTCAAGAAGGGAGCTGTGAGCAACATGTACATGCAGGTACTTCATGTGTGGGCTCAAGGAACACAGGTGCACATCTCTTTTGTTCCAAGTTGGTTTGCATAGATTATCCAAAGCTGCCCTGCTTGGGCTTTCTACTTATTTAATAGCCCTGTTGTGGTTGCAAGGGGGAAGGTTTCAGATCAACCTTTGATCTTCCTTTCCTGCTGGAACTTCATTTATCAGACCCTAATTCCAGCACTTACAAGCTGTGTCCTAATAACCTTAGAATTAGGGACAAGCTACTTATCTTGATTTTATTATATCCCAATAAATTTTATTATATCTCAAGAATTCATTTCTATGGTGGGGGCCCTTCCCTATCTATCTGATTAATATCTAACAATAAAATTTATCTTGTACTCAAGGTGATCAACATTTTAATCATACCTGCATTATAGATCTTAGTGTTCTGACTTGAAACAAGACCTAAATTATGATTGTACTTCTAGTTACATTCCCCAAGAACCTGTAAGATAGTGATGGCATCTTCCTTGATGCTTATTTATCAGAATGCCAGGTTTTGAAGGAAGATATTGAACCATTAAATGTTTTTTTCTTTCTTTTTATTATTTTCTTTTATTTAAAAAACATGATTCTTTTCTATGAATTTTATGGAAAGGCACAAGCAAATAATGCTTTTAGGGAAACAATAGTTGAACATTCATATTAGTACGGGCTCAGTGAGCATTTGGTTCTAAAATTTACAACTTTTACTTTGTGTCATGTGTGCATGTTTTATATGTTATTAGGAAAACTGCAACCAGGATACTACAGAAATTAATAGAGAAATTTCAAAAGGTCAATACAATATTGGATAATAAGTATTTTTTATCAAATGTGAAAAAAGCAATCAATGCTCTTAACAAGGTAAGAGTTGTCAATTTTTAATGTAAAACAACATGTTTAAAAGAGAATTCTCTTGAGAAAAGATTCCAAATGGCAGCTAAGGAATGGGGAGAACATAATTTTTTAAATGCTACTAAGCAAAAATAATGTATCAATGTTTAAAATTTTTGTTATTTTCATTAAAATGGTAAGAGTAAAAGACAATATGTTCATTCTAAATTGCTTCCAACAACATTTAAATGATAAAATGCTCTCTTAGAATCTATTGAATATAAAGACATCTTCCTATAATGTTCTAGCTCACCTTGAAAATAAGGTCAAGTTACCTTGACAACTTAGCACAATGTTCTTTAATAGTTACAAGAATAGTTATTCTTATATTGTATGCCAAAAGCTTATTTAATATTGAAAAGTAGCATAAAATTCAATAAATTTTGCTATCTTAAAAGAAAGTCATAACAGTTGCCACATGACTAATTGCATTGTCCATGATCCCAAATGTTAGAAAAGAGAATTGTTATTAGGATGATGTCTAAGCTTGAAATGCTTCAAATTAGAATCAAAATTAATTTCTTACTGAAATTCTCAAGCATCTGTTTTAAAAGCATGTAAATTTTGTTTTTAATTGCATCAATAACATTATATTTTCCAAGCTTTCTTGATATTTATTTCTAAGTATTTAAATGGTGAGAAGACTTATTTTAGAAAACTAGTTTGCAATAATACCATTGTAAAAAGTTTGTTGCTTAGATCTTAAATTACTCAAAAGCTATAGATTAGAAAAACATGGAAGTGACCTGCTTTACTCAGCTGTTGTAAATACTGCAAGGATTGCTTACTCTGGATAGATCCTCTGCCAAAGACTTTGTGAATGTTACACAATTTAGTTTGTAATAAATCTGAAGAAGAAACATTATTTTTTTTCCATTTTATAGATGAGGAAAACAAAGTTCAGTTAGGTATGCCCCAGACACTATGTTTCCAAATGTTACAGGTAGTTAAATGGGAATGGCCTGGTAATGAGTTTTTGAGAAATAATAAAACATAAGAAGAAATTGTTCAGACCTAGAGTAACCCTAGGACATGTGAAATCCATTTCTTTGAGATGCATATCCTGAAATCTTTAGGGATGCTAAACTTAGACATGACCTAGAGAAGAGTGGGCTCTTCAGAAAAAGAAGATTCCATAGGAGAGTTCTAAGTTTCTGGTAAGAATATGATAGGGCTATCTAGAACCCAAGGATTTCCCTGAGACACCAGGGATTAATTATTTTCCCAATAGCACCCAGATTTTTTTTTAATATGCTGAAAATGTCCAGCCAACTGTCCCTCTTCTCCACTCCACCCCAGCCACCCAGTGCTCTAAACAGGTTTCTACTTCCTCATTCATTCTCATTTTGTAATGATGGTGTGGTGGGGAGTAGGGACATTGGTGATGGGAATGTTGCACTGGTCAAGGGTTTTTAAAAATAAATAAATAAATAACATTCTTAAAAAATACACAAAACGGGGCCGGGTAGGTGGTGCTGGAGGTAAGGTGTCTGCCTTGCAAGCGCTAGCCAAGGAAGGACCGCGGTTCGATCCCCCGGCGTCCCATATGGTCCACCCCAAGCCAGGGGCGATTTCTGAGCACATAGCCAGGAGTAAACCCCTGAGCGTCAAACGGGGAGTGGCCCAAAAACCAAAAAAAAAAAAAAAAAAAAAAAAAAACTACTATAAAAAAAATACACAAAACATCCCTAGTCCATATTCTACCTGCTAGATATTCTTGTTTAATAACTACTGGTTTATTATTTCTGAATAATCAATCACCATAATCAAAGTCCATACTATTTTTTTAAAATAATAGATGACAGAATATTAAAGAACTGAGCTGGGCTGGAGTGGTAGAGGTAAGGCATTAAAAAAAAAGAAAGAAAGAAAGGAAACGTCCAGCCAAGACTTTTCAGAGAAGTGGTATATTACCTTCTCCAAACTTGAACTCTCTCTCTCCTCTCTCTTTCTCTTCTTTCTCTTCTCTCTCTCACTGTTTCTCTTCTTTCTCCTCCTCTCTCTCTCTCTCTCTCTCTCTCTCTCTCTCTCTCTCCTCTCTCTCTCTCTCTCTCTCTCTCTCTCTCTCTAAATCTCCAAATCTTCCTCTCTCCTAAATCTAATTCAATCTCCTTGAATCTAAGTTTAGAATGAAGTTTGAGTTAGAATTAACTGCTGTTTTGCTTCTGCACCCCTGGCTTTGCTTGAGCCATAAAGACTGCCAAGAGTCCTCAGATATGTGTCAGAAGAGAGTAGTCCAGAAGAATCAGTCCTAGGAACGTCTAGGGTGTGTACCCAAACAGTTAGATAAACTAGCAACATCAGGGGTTGGGGTGGGGGGCTGCAAGAGATAAACTTTAAGGTTAAAGGCACCCAGTGGGCACTTGAGCCTCTCCTCTACTACTTCAGCTGAGGACACAGTTCCCAAGGCCCAATAAATCACAACATACCACTCAGATATCTAGCCACAAAAGGAAACACATTAGAAACACCCTAGATAACAGCCAATCAATTTAAAGGTCTACTGTGATGGTTTGAAGCCCCTGCAACCCTATAAAATATATTTGGACATTTGCCTAGGGGTTGTTGCCTAGATACTGAAATAAACTTCTCCCTTGGCTAGCAGTACTGTTTGTCTCCTGTGGTCTTTGTGGGAAGGATCCTGAGTCCAAAGCTAACACACTGCCTCTCACATCTATTTAAATTTCTCAATTCTTAACTATTTCCTTCATATTTCCCCTCCTAATAAACTTTTTTTTTTCTGGGAATGAAAGGTAATGGAACTGGAATACCTGTGAGATTGGGGTTGACTTTCTCCAGCCTGAGTCACAATGCCCTGAGAACTCATAGGTAGGGATTTGTTTGTTCTTTCACTGAGCAAAACAAGTGGGTTTTAAGCTCAGCCTGATGGCTGCTCCTGGAACTGGCAGATTGTGAGCATTCATGCTGAATATGTAGAAGTTTTTACCACTTCTTTTAGTTTGTTTGTTTGTTGTTTTTGGGTCACACCCGGCAGCCCTCAGGGGTTACTCCTGGCTCTATGCTCAGAAATCGCTCCTGCAGGCTCAGGAGACCATATGGGATGCCCGGATTCAACCACCAATCTTCTGCATGCAAGGCAAATGCCTTAACTCATTGCTTTCTCTCTGGCCCCGACTTTACCACTCTTAACCACTCCAGTGTTGTGGAGAAAATTGATGGAAATCTGGGAATATCATGAAAACTGGCAGTAATTTATCCGTGTGTAGAAACATGATGAAGAATTACAAGCACAAGGAAGGTCTGAGTCATCAGAACATAAAAATTGAAGTAGAACACTTGGTTTACTGCAAAACCTTTAGTTCTTCAAAGCCAGGTTGGCCTTAACTGCATTTTTGCTTGTATAAATCCTCTTGCTTGCTTGTTTTTTGAGGACCAAGAGTTGTCCAGGCTATATGAACTACTTTCTCTTTCACTACTTCCGCTTTAACCCACCTTGAACTGAAATCTTGATTTTTTTTTTTAAACTTTCATTTACAGTGTATATAGTATTCTAGACTTGCATCAGAGATGGGTCAAGTAAAGGTTTGGGAGCATTTTTATTTCTCAAGACCAACCCCCCTCCCTCTACACATACACACAAATAAATTAAAATAATGTACAACATATTTTCTGAACGTGTTATTTGAAGAACTTTTTTTAAGTTCTTTATTATCTCACCTTATTTATTCCCTACCTCAAAGAATCTCAAGTTCTCCTTCCATCTGGATAACTCACAAAACTCTATACCTCTCATTATTAACAATTCTAGACTTGTCTCCAAATTACAAGCAAAGTTGGGAAAAAAAAATTTTCTTTTGGTGAAAAGGCAATTTATAATTTGTGAGGTATATCTAATTTTATCATCCTAAATCTTGCTTTAAAAAGGGATGCTTTAGTAGGAAGAGCCAGAGGTTATCCTTGAGCATTCAATTGGGAGAGTATAGTATTTTTATAATCATTTTATCTTATGTTTATTTAAGTTTATATTAGAGAATTTGTGGTAGAACATAAATTTTAATTGAAAAGGAAATGAAATAATTCTCTTCTGTAAGTTTTCCGTTTTCTTAACTCTGTGTTCAGGATTTTAAATTTCAGACAATACATTTTTTAATTTAGTTTCAGAGTGTTATTTTGTCATTTTAGTGCCTAGAATATCATTATCACATTTTCACTATTTATTTTTATTTATTTATTTATTTTTTAATTATCTTTGTTTAAACAATGCGATTACAAATATAATTGTAGTTGTATGATTCCAGTCATGGTAAAGAACACCCCCCTTCACCAGTGCAGGATTCCTACCACCAATTTCCCAGATCGACCTACTCCCCCCCCCCCACCCACACCTGTACTCGAGACAGGCTTTCTTTTTCCCTCATTCATTCACATTATTATGATAGTTTTCAGTGTAGTTATTTCTCTAACTGCACTTATCATTCTATGTGGTGAGCTTCATGTCATTAGCTGCACCTACATGGGAGGATGCGGGGGAAGTAAGGGTTGGGACTGAGGCCGTAAAATATTAGAAATGAGCTTTGTAGGGCAGTATCAAGGTCCCAATACAAGATGGATATTATGGATATATAGAATATATGCACACAATATTATCAATATAAAAACAAAGAGAAAAAAATTTTCACTGACTGTCCCAATATAAACCAGTGCTTTTCCCTGGGCACCGGTCTAGATGGACTCTATAGGGGTCAACAGGCTTTCCCCCTATCTCTCCCTACACTAGTGGTAATGCGCTCTGGGAGGAGGGCAGGCTGTTCTAGCACTGGGAGAGTATAGTATTATGTTTAAAAGAATTTTTTAGGCAGATAGTCAAGGAGACAATGGAAACACTTTTTTCTATAGAATATTTGCCTTGCTTCCCCATTTTATCCAAATGACCTGCTTATACTTGTCGAGATAAACGGAACTGAGAGATAAAGGTGAGATAAAGAGATAAGGTCTCTTGAACACAGCCAGAAGTGACTCTTGAGTGCATAGCAGGAAAAATCTCTGAGCATTATCAGGAAACTCCCCCCACCAAAAAAAGATTAAGAAAGATGAGAGCAGATCACTGCAACATAATATATGAGCCATTGGGAATCCTAATTTTTGGTGGGAGCCACTGCTCACTCTTGCAGCATAATAAAAATGATTTAATAATTTATATGCAATTAGAAAGTATCCAAAATGCATATTTTTGACGGGGAAAGATGGGCACATAAAATTGAAGTGCATGTTATAACATATACATATATATATCACTGTATATGTTATAACATATATATACATATATATACATATACATATATATGGTATGTTTAGAAAATATAGGAAAAAATTATTAGAGTGTGGTTTTAATATGCTAATTAACTATACATTGAGAAGAATTTTCAGCAGATTCAGTTCTTAATCTATTTAGCCGGAGTGATGAGTTCTGAGGTATGTGTAAGGCTTGTCTTGGTTCAATCAAAGCCAAAATAAAGGAACAATGTATCTAAGATACAAGCCTTAGGACAGTCTATTTCTGCACTCTTAACCCCCTTGAGACCATCTAAGTTTTGTGAAGCATAAGGGAATAAAAATAGTGTCATACATTTTGATTGTTTGGCTGTACCGGCACTTTTCAAACTCAAATCTAAGTGAAATATCTGCAGGTAAAGTTTCCCAAATAAAGTGACCTTTTAAATTTCATAAACTCTGTAATAGGCGTCCTCAAATATTTTAAACAGGGAGCCAGTTGGAGGGCCAAACTAGTAAAAACAAAAATCATGAACAAATTTCTATGCACACTGTATATATCTTATTTTAAAGTGAAGAATCAAAACGGGGACAAATATAATATTTAAAATGAATTAAAATTAAATCAACAAATTTACCAGTATTTCAATGGGATATGTGGTCCTTCTTTTGGTTAATGAGATGGCCAATGTCTAGTTTTATATTTTTCACTGCTTGTCATAACAAATAATGCAAGTGTGCATCCATTATTCTTCATCTGGTGGGAGATTTCAAATGTTTCATTCTAGAAAATGTCTGTTCACAGACATAAGTGTTACCAAAGATGGATGCCATTTTGAGTACATTGGTCCTGAGATAAGGATATGTCTCAGAGAGTAGAGATACATAAAAATTAAGAAGGCTGCTTGACTTGAATGCATCTTTCAGAGACTCACAATTCTGTGGTTCAGCCAGTTCCACTTGGTAAATTATATCCACATTTTCAATATCAGTAGATAAAGGTTTATAGAAAAGCTGTATGTCCTGTTCCTGGAGATGAAGCTCTTTAAATCTAATTTGGAACTCCTTGTGCAATTATTTACTTTCTACTTCTTTCCTGCTTTTCCCCCTTTCCTTCTGTTCCACCTAACTTCTTTTCTTATTCACACCATGACTTCTTTCCTCCTTTCTACCTTTTCTTCTAGACAGAAGAAAATATCTTTCAATATTTCCATCTTTTCACCCTTAACTACATTTCTTCCTTTTGTTGTTGTTGTTGTTTTTGTTTGTTTGTTTGTTTTTTGCTTTGTTTTGAAGCCACACTCGGTCATGCTCAGGGGTTACTTCTGGCTATGAGCTCAGAAATCACTCCTGGTTTAGGAACTATATGGGACTCCATAGATCAAATTGAGGTCCATCCTAGGTCAGTGGTGCAAGGCAAATGCCCTACTGCTTGTGCTACCACTCCGGCCCATCCATTGTATATTTCTTTAGATGTATTTCCTTAATAGGTTTAATTATTTTCTTTTCTTCCTTCCTTCCTCCTCCACTCCCTCCCCCACTCCCTCCCTCCCTCCCTTCTTTCCTTCACCCTCCCTCCTTCCCTCCTTCCTTCCTTCCCTCCCTCCTCCCTCTCTCTCTTTCTTTCTCTCTTTCTCTCTTTCTTTCTCTCTTTCTTTCTTTCTTTCTTTCTATCTTCCTTCCTTCCTTCCTTCCTTCCTTCCTTCCTTCCTTCCTTCCTTCCTTCCTTCCTTCCTTCCTTCCTTCCTTCCTTCCTTCCTTCCTTTCTTTCTTTCTTTCTTTCTTTCTTTCTTTCTTTCTTTCTTTCTTTCTTTCTTTCTTTCTTTCTTTCTTTCTTTCTTTCTTTCTTTCTTTCTTTCTTTCTTTCTTTCTTTCTTTCTTTCTTTCTTTCTTTCTTTCTTCTTTCTTTCTTGTATTTTGGGCCACACCCAGTGATTCTCAGGGATTACTCCTGGTTAGTCCTGTTCTGTAGGTTTATCTCCAAACAAAAAATAATAATTCAGATAAGATGTTCTTATTTGCATACATCTCTGCTAGATAGAATATAACTTCTATAAGCAGGGGAAGAATCTATTTTGTTTATTGCTTTATTTTCTCTCTTTTTTTTAGTTTTTGGGTCACACCCAGCAATGCTCAGGGGTTACTCCTGGCTCTATGCTCAGAAATCGCTCCTGGCAGGGTTCAGGGACCATATGGGATGCCAGGATTCGAATGAACCACTGACCTTCTGCATGAAAGGCAAACACCTTACCTCCATGCTCTCTCTCTGGCCTCAATTATTCTCTCATTTATGTATCACAAAGGTGACTGCCAGGGTATGAGTGAAATAGGCAGACAGGCAATGTATGAGTAGAGACACTTGGAAAAAAATTTCAAATGAATGTTTATGATATAATTTTAAAAAGAGTTTTTGTCAGGGACTGGAGCAAAAGCAAAGCAGTAGGGTGTTTGCTTTGCTGATCAGGATGGACCTCGGTTTGCACCCAGTCATCCCATATGTTCCCTCAAAGCCAGGAGCGATTTCTGAGTGCTTTGCCAGGAGTCACCCCTGAGTATCACGGGGAGTACCCCAGAAACATACAAAAAATAACAAAAAAAATTTTAGAAAAAGAGTTTCTGTCTAAAACTCCTTAATCCAGATCTGGAAAGCAACTAAAACCTAAGTCCAGACCTTATCAAAAGCCTTCAAGGGCTCATTCAATGGGAACAAAGGCCTGGCAAGACCCTGAATGGTGGCATCCCAAAGGGAGAAAGATTATCTTATTTAGGAAAAAGGTTATGTTTTCGAGAGTAACTGCTTGGAAGAAGGTGTGTAAAGTTAGCTAAGCAAAAAGCTTTAGGAAACACTTTGTCTTGGAATTACAACCCCACTCTTAACTCTGGTGTTTTACTTCCCTTTGCTTTGTCATTTCTGTTCTGGCATTACATATATCCCACATTGTGATGAAATTTCTTTCTTTTATTTTATAGTTTCCCTCTTCCTCTTTCATGTACTTATTTTTAATTTTTATAATTTTTGTGTTAAACACCTTGGTTTACAAAGTTGATATTTTGAGCATTTACTATTGAAATAACAATCCAAGTATCAGTGTATTCCTTCCACCTAAGTCCTTGATTTCCCACCCTCCAACTCCCTATCTACCTACTTTCTAGGTATGAATAATTTACTTAATATTATTTGTTACAACTATATGGTGATTGGGTTATCAAAAATATTAAAAGAAAACTTGTGAGAATTGTTGTATCTTGAATTGGGGTCATGTCATTGTCTGAAAATTTACTAAGCTATTTGTTGCTAGTTAAGCATTCTAATTTTGGTTTTGTTTGTTGAGTTAATGTGGCTTCTATGATAATTTCTAATTTTGGTTTTGTTTGTTGAGTTAATGTGGCTTCTATGATAATTTAGCACCAAATATGGTTTGGGATGTTAATATTAAAATATGAAGGTGTCCATATACAGCCGCATGGAGCTGGGCCAATGAGCTTATGTGATTGCAACTGTGAATTGTGGCCCAGACTGCCAAGACATCTGGATGTACAGAGCCATGAGGTTAGGTAGCCAGCTCAGATGCCAAAGAGTGCCCAGATATTTAGCCCCAACTGGCATCCCTGAAGATTTGGACTATTGGTTGTCTAGTAGAAACTTTGTAAAGTTGAGCCTTTACCACGGTGGAGGTTATTAGGTATGTACAACTACCAAATATTAATCAGAGTGGGTGCCTGGTATGATCAATTGCAATACTTGTATATTCATGCATTTTTTGTGTCTTGGTTTGTCTCTCTTTTGAGAGTTTAAGTAATTGCTGGCTATTCGGAAGAGATGGTGACAGCTCTGGGTAGTCGGATTCTTTCATTATTTCTTAAATGAAGGCATTTTTGTCTCACTATCTATTTTCCTGACATTTATTCCTATGGGAAATGACTAGGAACCTGTGTAGAATTAAGAACTTCCATATGTCCTTGACTGAATGTCATGAGATGGGTGGTGAACACGCAGCTCTGGAGCCGCATGAGGCTCCTGGTCAAAATGAATGCAGCTCTTTGCCTCTTATCATCATTTTGTATACTGTGGCTCTTTACCAAGTTTGGATTTTTCTATGCTGCTTCTGAGGAGGGACCTCTGAGGAGAGATCTCCGAGCGCGAGTCCTACCCCCAGGCTTCCTCGTCATGTCTCCCATCCCTCGGAAACAACTGCAGGGCCAGCTAGTGGGGGACCCGTGTGGCACATGTCGGGTCACATCTTGCCGTTAGTTCTTAGTGTGGAGGACGCAGCACACCCTCACCCTGCACCATCACTGCAGGATTTTGACCCTAACTCAAAATGGCAAAATTCAATATGTGTTTAATAAATTATTGTTAAAATTAGATGCTTTTGTGTGAGTGTTTGTCTGTTTTGGCAGGTCACTGCGTGGTGTGGCCCTCTGACTCTCACAGTTTAAAATTTTGGCTCTTTGTGTCAAACTTATTCGCCACCCATGTCATAAGATCTAATCTCCACAGGCTCATTTCCATCAAGGTCATAGAGCCAGTGGTATAACAGTTGTGTTCTCTCATTTATAGTCCACTTTGCCACTCTTTGGTTCCCCACCATTACTAATGAAACAAGCCGAAGTATAAAGGGAATATGTAAGGCCAAGAAAATTTAGCTTCCTTCCTTCCCTCCTTGCCTCCCTCCCTCCCTCTATCCCATACTTTTTTTTTCTCCCTCCTTTTCCCCCTTTCCTCCCTTGCCTCCCTCCCTCCCTTTTCTCCCTTTCCACACTTCCCTCCCTCTCTTCCCTCTCTCCTTTCCTCCCTCCCCCCTCCCTTTCTACCTTCCTCCCTACCTTCTCTCCCTCTCTTCTTCCCTCCCTCCCCTCCCTTCCATCCTCTCTACCATTGTCCTTCCCTTCCTCCCTCCCTTTGTCTGATTCCTTTTTCTCTCTCCCTTCCTTTCCTTACCTCCTTCCCTTCCTCCCTCCCTCTTTCCTTCTTTTCTTTCTTCCCTCCCTCCTTCCCTCCTTCCTTCCTCCCTCCTTCCTTCTGTCCTAACCTCACCTTCCCTTACTTCCCCCTTCCCTCCCTTTCTTTCTCCCTTCCTTCTTTTCTTTTTCCTTCCTTCCTTTTTCCCTCCCTCACTTCCTTCCTTCCTTTCCCCAGTAGTATTCGTAAAATATCTAAAATTTCATTTTAATACCAATATTTTTACTAACAAATTTTTGTGACTAGCTTTGTAAAACAGAACCAAAAATTGTCTCTTTTAAATGTGACATACACAAATATAAGCTGAATTGACCCTGAAAAAAATACAGCATTTAAGAACATATTTATGATATTAAATTCATTGCATTAATAAAATATATAATATATTTTAAATTTTTTCTTTAAAATCTATATTGAATTTTCTAATACATTTTTCTTATTAGCACAACTGATTATGATGCATTTTAATGGTTAGATAGACAAATCAGCCTCTCTGTTCAGACAATTAGATCTTCATTAACCAATATAGAACTTGGAAGTGCCAGAAGGAATTTAACTTGCAAGGAAGTAGGAGACTACAAACTAGTGCTGTTATAAAATAAGCTCTTGGAAATTGAACAAGAAAAAAGTATTGTAAATTCAGGGAGTAAAAGCATTTTATCTGAAGAACACCAAGATGCACACTAACCAGTAATAGATCATGACAGGCAGATAGACAGGTGGGGCATTACGCTAGTGTCCAGGAGGACCAGCAACAGTGTGAGAGTTAGTATCAAGTCATTTGAAATTAAGGCAGCTAATTACTATAGCAAAAGATTCTAAAGAGGACTCAGGCTTGCCAAGGAAGTTGGAGAGAAGTGATAGCTTAATTGCAAATTTAAAACTAATGTTAAAAAAAAAATAAGGTAGAATATATAGTCTAGAACTATGGGACTGAAATTCAAATTAGCAGTGCAAATATGCTGGTATCCAAAAGGGAATCAAGTATAAGTTTAACTATGGAGAGAAACTCAATTGCTTGATGTAGAATTTTGAATAAATTTATCTCAATAAACAAAGTAGGAAGGAAACAACTTTAATAGAAGAGTAGACCACAAAATAAAAAATAATTCTTTAAGAAAAGAGATTTACATTTATATTTATTACACAATGAATATACTCTATCATACCCTATCCTATACTCTACACTACACACACACACACACACACACACACACACACACACCACAACACACAGAGCAGAATACTACATTCTGTACAACAACCAAGATCTCTAACTCCAGAGGTCTGACTGAGACAACTGCAACTCAGCAGGTCTTCTGGAAACATAATGAAAGACTCTATCCTAGGCTTTGTCCTTGGATCGGGACAAAAACTAAGACCACCAACTACAGAAGACTGATTAAAACAACAGTGATGGAAGAGAACTTCTAGACTCTATTCTAAGCTCCATCCTTTGACCTGTGCAGATACCAAGATCTCTAGATACAGAGGTCTGATTTTATCATCTACAACTGAGCGGACAGTTTCCAGACACCACAAAAGGAACTAGGGGAGAATAAAAGAGCATGTACAGAGCCTGTAGTTATTCCCATGAAAGGGAAATACAAGGGCGGAGAAACTCTGTATCTCTTTGGCCAAGGGAATTCCTTTTCTGATTTCCCCAATATTTACTGTTCCTATGCAAAAAAAAATGCAGCACAAAATATTTTTTTTTTGGTTTTGTTATTGCTGTTTGTTTTTGTCCCCCGCCCCTTTTTTTGCTCTGTTTTGTTTTTATTTCAGGACCATGGTTATTGTTTGGTGGTTGTCTTTATTGCTGTGGTGGTTTTTGAATTTTTGTTTGATTTTTCTTCTTGTTTTGTTATGTTTTTCTTCCTTTCTCCCTTTCTTCTCCCAAATTGACATTTATAGCTTCTAGAAGGACTTTGCCCATTTTTTGCTTGTTTGATTTTTGCTCCATCTCATTTTATTCTTTCCTTCAAACAAAACCACATAACTTGAACCATCTTGTTCTGCCTCACTAATTGAGTGGGGAATAATGAAGCATACCAAGACCATACAGTTGTCTGATCACTAAATAGAAATAAAAAATGATCAAACTTAAACACCAAATCCAAAGCCAGTGACAACAGAATCAATACCCAATCTACAACAAGCTAGACACAGAGTGAACCACTTATACTAGCAGCCTGGTGGTAAAGGAAGGGAATATGGGATACATGCTGGGAACAGGGGTTGAGGGAGGACAGAATTGGTGGTGGGAATGTCCCTGATTAAATGTCACTATGTATCTAAAATATCACTGTGAAGAAATGTAATCCACTTTGGTCAAAATATAATTTATTATTATAAAATTATTAAAAATTATTATTATAAAAAACATTACTCAGATCTAAAAAAGATTAAATCATTTACTACACTTGGATAAAATTGGAGGAAATCACACTAAGACAATTTAACTAAAAAGAACAAAATAATCACCAGACAATCTCATTTATTTTCAAATTATAAGAAAACAAATAATGGGATTAGATAAATCCTAGTGTAAATAGCCCCATGTCACAGCCAATAACATTGTGATCTAGGGTACTGGGTGTGGGATAGGTAGGAAGTAGAGTCTTAATATAAAAGAAGAAGCATTCAGAGACTGCCCACTGCAGCTATTTTTATTTCTAAATAAAATTATTTAAAATATGGGAATCGAGCAATAGTAAAGCAAGTAGGCCATTTGCCTTGCACAGGCTGACCCAGGTTTGAACTCAGGCATTGCACATGGTACCCTGAGCACTAACAGAAATAACTTTTGAACATAAAACCAGGATTAAACCCTGAGCACCAAAAGGTGTGACCGAAAACCACATCCAGTCAAAATAAAATTACTTAAAATAAGCTTGATTATTTTATTTATGTAATAAAGTATTTAGATGTTTTAAATTTTTTAAAGTTAGTTTTTAAAATACTTTCTAAAAAGTATGTCCATTTGGTGGTTATAGAAATTGTACATTGTGGGGTCCCCTGTTTGTGACATCAGGTTGGGAAAATCCAAGAAACTACGCCTGTCCAGTGGGGCCCGATTGTGAAAAACTGTGAGTGCTGCCTCTGTGTATCTGTCTACTGTCCTCTTGCGTGAGCCTCTTGGGAGTGAGCCAAAAAGAGGCTCCAGAAAACTCACTTAGGCAGAGGCCATTTTCAGGGCGGGACTCCAGAACATAAAAACCGGCTAAGCGCCAGAGAGATAGCATGGAGGTAAGCTGTTTGCCTTTCATGCAGGAGGTCATCGGTTCGAATGCCGGCATCCCATACGGTCCCTCGTGCCAGCCAGGAGCAATTTCTGAACCTGGGTCCAGGAATAACCCCTGAGCACTGCCGGGTGTGACCCAAATACCACAAAAAAAAAAAACAAAAAACAAAAAACTGGATAGCCACTGCAAAAAATTGAACTTAGACCCCCAGCTAACATCATTACGAAGGTAAAATCCAAATGGATTAAGGACCTCAATATCAGACCCAAAACCATAAGATATATAGAACAACACATAGGCAAAACACTCCAGGAATTACAGGCATCTTCAAGGAGTAAACTGCACTCTCCAAGCAAGTGAAAGCAGAGATTAACAGATGGGAATATATTAAGCTGAGAAGCTTCTGCACCTCAAAGGAAATAGTGCCCAGGATACTAGAGCCACCACTGAGTGGGAGAAACTATTCACCCAATACCCATCATATAAGGGGCTAATCTCCAAAATATACAAGGCACTGACAGAACTTTAAAAGAAAAAAACATCTAATCCCATCAAAAAATGGGGAGAAGAAATGAACAGACACTTTGACAAGAAGAAATACAAATGGCCAAAAGACACATGAAAAAGTGCTCCACATCACTAATCATCAGGGAGATGCAAATTAAAACAACAATGAGATACCACCTCACACCACAGAGAATGGCACACATCACAAAGAATGAGAATAAACAGTGTTGGTGGGGATGTGGAGAGAAAGGAACTCTTATCCACTGCTGGTGGGAATGCCGTCTAGTTCAACCTTTATGGAAAGCAATATGGAGATTCCTCCAAAAACGGAAAATCGAGCTCCCATACGATCCAGCTATACCACTCTTAGGAATATACCCTAGGAACACAAAAATACAATATAAAAACCACTTCCTTACACCTATATTCATTGCAGCACTATTTACCATAGCAAGACTCTGGAAACAACCAAGATGCCCTTCAACAGACGAATGGCTAAAGAAACTTTGGTACATATACACAATGGAATATTATGCAGCTGTCAGGAGAGATGAAGTCATGAAATTTTCCTATACATGGATGTACACGGAATCTATTATGCTGAGTGAAATAAGTCAGAGAGAGAGAGAAAAACGCAGAATGGTCTCACTCATCTATGGGTTTTAAGAAAAATGAAAGACATTCTTGCAATAATAATTTTCAGACACAAAAGAGAAAAGAGCTAGAAGTTCCAGCTCACCCCAGGAAGCTCACCACAAAGAGTGATGAGTTTAGTAAGAGAAATAACTGCATTTTGAACTGTCCTAATAATGAGAATGTATGAGGGAAATGGAGAGCCTATTTAGAGTATAGGCGGGGGTCGGGTGGAGAGGAGGGAGACTTGGGACATTGGTGATGGGAATGTTGCACTGGTGATGGGTGGTGTCTTTACATGACTGAAATCCAAACACAATCATGTATGTAATCAAGGTGTTTAAAAAAAAAGAGAAATTGTACATTGTGTAAGGCACGTGCCTTCCACACAGCTACCCTGAGTTTGATGGTTGTTACCAGTTACTCTGTATGTTACCTATATGTCAGTTACCCTGGCATTTCATATGTGTTCCCTGATCACCACCAGGAATAACTCCTGAGTGCAGAGCCAGATATAACCACTGAGCATTTCCAGGTACGGCCCCAAAACAAAAATATAAAAAATATATCCTATAATCACACACACACATATATATATACACAAAACAACAACAGATGAAAGAATAGAATGAGCAATACTTTATCAGTTTGAAATGCTGATTTGTTGGTTTGAAGTTTCTAAATATTAACTAATTGAAGTACTTCTTGATTCTACGAGATTTATTCTAGTGAGTGTAATGCTTACACTATCTAGTGCTATGAAAAAATGATAAAAACCAGAAAAATAATATTTTACAATAATTCTATCATAGATCACACATTTTTGCAGACTAGGAATATTAGCAGAATTAAACTGGACATTCTACTATGTTCTTTGGTGCAGAATGAAATCACTGAGTGTTCAGCTATCTGATTCTTGTACTGGAACATAAAATCTTCACCCTCATTTTTCTAGTTGTCATGGGCATCTAGTCAGGCAAACTAAATTGATCTTGTCATAATTAACATAATGCCTATATGTAGCCTTTTATTTT
Organism: Suncus etruscus; assembly: GCF_024139225.1. Taxonomy (NCBI): domain Eukaryota; kingdom Metazoa; phylum Chordata; class Mammalia; order Eulipotyphla; family Soricidae; genus Suncus; species Suncus etruscus. The sequence continues at coordinate 73,204,612 of NC_064855.1, forward strand.
CTTATTCACTGAAACTAGTTTTATTATGTGTATATATGGGAAGGGTCAGGATGCAAAGAATAATTATATTAAAAAATAATGTATGGGTTATACAGTATTTTTAATCATGTATCAGATATGTAATAATCTATTAGTTTAAGTGCAACCATAAACATTTTCAGAAAGGGATCCCCTACCAGATTGCTCTAAGAAAAATTTAAATAATTTGATAAAAAAGCTTAAGATTAATATAGTTCACAAACTTATTACAAAATTACTGGCATTTTTCATCATGCAAGAGATACTAAATATCTCATCCTGTATTATTCTGTAAAATATGAGATCCAATAACTAATTAACTAAGTCAGGTCGATATCTCCATCTACCTTGGCTTTTTTGATCTGTGTGAAGTTGTTTTTAGTCTGCAAACTTGACAAATAAAGAAAAATTTATCTGTGTTCCACAAGAGTAATATCCAAATATAAGCCAATCTCAAGATAACTATAATATCATTGCTGTTTTGTAAAGTGTAAAATGATTAACATAAAAATTACTTGGATGAAAATTCTTAAAAATAATGATGCCGGGACTTCCTGATTTTTGCTTGAGGCTTCAGAGGAAGACCCCAGCGAAATTAATCACATGAAGGTAGGCTGTCCCCACCCACAAGGAAAGTGTCAGACTCCTGCTGTGGGCTTACAAAGGTCTTCTGCCCTCCTTCATACTTGGCTTCCTGGTTTCCTGCTTGAAGCTGCAGAGAAAGACCCCAGCAGACTTAATCAAATCAAATTAGGCTGTCCCAGCCTACAAAGTGTGGTGCCAGAAGAGTGCAGCAGCTTCACTTTGCTTTGAGGCTACGCTCAACTTCTAGCCAATGAACTCCACCATTATTCATAAAAAGAAAAAAAAACAATAAAAACACAAAGTGAGACAATGGTGAAAAATTGCAGACCAACTTCATGCATAGAGAATTAAGATAGCAGCTCTGATGACCCAATAAGAGCCAATCACCTAGTTAGCCACTAAGATAAAGAGTTTAGAGAAGAAATATTGAGGATCAATATAGAAATCAAAGAAAGCATAATAAAGCTGAAGAGACCAAAAATATAGAAATCAGAAAACTCCAAAACTCAAATGACAGGTTTGAAAAACTCAGTACAGGAAATGAAAAACTCAATGGAATGCCTCTCCAACAGAGTAACAGCAGCCGAGGACAGAGTAAGTGAGCTGTAAGATGATATGCAGAACAATTCCATACAACAGAAGCGATTGGAAAAGAGTCTCAAAGTAAATGAACAGACAATGGAGAAAATACTCAAAGAATGCAAACAGATGAAAATAGAAGTATTTGAAAAACTCAACAGAAACAACAAAAGAAGTATTGAAGTACCAGAGACCCAGGAAGAAAATTTCCAGGAAGAATCAATAGTAAAGGACATCATTTCAGAAAAATGCCAGAGCTAAAAACAGCTTGCAACTAAGTAATGTATGCCCTAAGAGTACCAGCTGAAAGAAACCCAAAGAAAAGGACCCCAAGACACATCCTACTGACAATGATGAATCTAACATATAGGGTTAAAATTCTGAAAGCAGTTAGATAAATAGGGACATCATATTCTAAGGAATATCTTTAAGATTTACAGTGGACCTGTCACAAGAAACCCACAAGGTGAAAAGGCAGTGATGGGATATAGTGACAAAACTCAATGAAATGGATGCTTCACCTAGAATACTGCACCCAGCCTGACTCACCTTAAGGTTTGGAAGAAGGATACATAGTTTCATGAATAAACAAAAGCTCAGAAACTTTATAGACTCAAACCACTCTTAAAAGAAAAACTGAAAGATCTACTTTAAATCAAGAAAGACCAAAAGACACCAAATTCTACACAAAGATGACACTAAATCCTGACAATTATCTCTCTCAATGTCAGTGGACTAAATGCACCAGTTAGACACAAAGTGGCAAATGGATCAAAAGGCTGAATCAAACCTACAGCTTCCTACAAGAAACATATGGAAATAGTCAGAACAAACATAGACTCAAAATCAAAGGTTGGAGGAAAATCATCCAAGCAAACAACTCATTTAAAAAAAGGTGGAGTGGCTATATTGGTATCTGTTGACATAAACTTTAGACTCAAAAAAGCTATAAAAACAACTATTGACATTTTGTACTAATCAAAGGATATGTACAACAGGAAGAAATCACACTCCTAGAAATATACAGACCCAATGAGGGACTAGCAAAATATTTGATACAATTGTTGAGAATTCTGAAAGAAGATATCAATGGCAGCACAATAATTGTGGGAGAACTCAAAAGTGCCCAGTCACCCCTTGATCAGTCAACAAGGCTGAAACCCAACAAGAATATACTAGCTATGAATAGAGAATGGAAGATATATATATATATATATATATATATATATATATATATATATATATATATATATATATATAGAGAGAGAGAGAGAGAGAGAGAGAGAGAGAGAGAGAGAGAGAGCACTCCATTCTCAGAAGCCTGGATATACTTTCTTCTCCATTGCACATGGGTCATTCTCCAGGATAGATCACATGCTTTCCCATAAAACATATTTCCATAAAATCAAGAGAATATAAATAATAAAGACAACCTTCTCAGATCACAGTGCACTGAAATTAGAAGTGATCTACAAAGGGACACAAAAGAAAAATTCAACATTTGAAAATTAAACAATCTACTACTGTATAATCAATGGATCAGGGATAAAATCAAACAGGAAATAAAAGCATTCCTAGAAATAAATGACAATGAAGACACAAATTATTAGAATTTATGAGACATAATAAAAGCAGTAATAAAGGAAATTTATTGTTTTGCAAGCAAACATTAGAAAATTATCAACAACAACAAAAAAGAAAAGGATCAACAAAAGGAACCAAAAATAGATAGGCAGAAGGAAGTAATAATGCTTGAACAGAAATCAATGAAGTGAAAATTAATAAAATAATCCAAAATATCAGCTAAAGGTGGTTCTTTAAATAAAATAAACATGATTGATAAACCACTAGCAAAACTCACATAGAAAAAGAAAGATAGAAACTTAATAAATCAGATTGAAAGTAAAAAGGGAGAAATAACTTCAGATACTGAAGTTATTTAAAGGGTAATCAGAGACTACTTTGAGAAACTCTATGCCACAAAACACAAGAACCTGGAAAAATAAAAGAGGACACACAAAAATGGAGACACATACCCTGCTCATGGATTGGTAGGATTAACATTATAAAAATGGCAATACACCCCAAAGCGTTGTACAGATTGAATGCAATCTTTCTAAAGATACCCATGACATTCTTCAAAGAAGTGAATCAAACACTCCTGAAATTTATGTGGAACAATAAACACCCATGAATAGCTAGACCATCCCTTGAGGAAAAAAATATGGGAGGCATCACTTTCCACAAATTTAAATTGTATTTACAACATGGTACTGAAAGACAAATCCTCAGATAATTGGAATAGAATTGAGTATTCTGAGATTGTGTTTCAGCCATATAATCAACTAGTATTTTTTAAAGGGGCAATAAATACAAAATGGAGCAAGGAAAACCTCTTCAAGGAGAGGTGTTGGCACAACTGGTCAGCCACTTGCAAAAATGAGAAATAAGACCTTCATCTAACACCATTCACAAAAGTCAATCCAAATGGATTAAAGACCTTAATATCAGATCAGAAACCATAAGGTATAAAGAACAACACATAGGTAAAACACTCCATGACATTAGACTAAAGGCATCTTCAAGGAGGAAACAGTACTCTCCTAATAAGTGGAAGCAGAGAGACACTAGTGGGACTATAATAAACTCTAAGCTTCTGTAACTCAAAGGCAATATTGCCTATGATACAAAAGTTGCCCACAGAATGGGAGAAACTATTCACCCAATACCCATCAGATAGGAGGCTAATATCAAAAATATTCAAGGTATTGACAGAACTTAACATGAAAAAATATCTAATCCCATCAAAAATTGGAAGAAGAAATGACCAATTTGTCAAAGAAGAAATACAAATGGCCAAAAGGCACATGGAAAAATGCTCCACTTCACTAACCACCAGGGAGATGCAAATTAGAGACAATGAAGTCACCATCTCACACCACAGAGACTGGCACACAACATAAAGGACAAGAACAATGAGTGCTGGTGAGGATGTGGATAGAAAAATAGTCTTATTCACTGCTGATGGGGATGCTGTCTAGTCCAGCATTTATGGAAAACAACATGGATATTCCTCAAAAATCTGGAAATTGAACTCCTATATGATCCAGCTACACCACTCTTAGGGATATACCCTAGAAACACATACTATAATAAAAAAAATCCCTTCTTCACACCTATATTCATTGCAGCACTATTTATAATAGTCATACTATGGAAACAACCAAGATGTCCTTCAATAGATGAATCACTAAAGAAACAGTACTATGTATACACATGCAATATTATGCAGCCACCAGGAGAGATGAAGTTATAAAATTTTCAATATATGGATGTACATGGAATCTATTATGCAGAGTAAAATAAGTCAGAGGGAGAGAGAAACACACAGAATAGTTTCACTCATCAATGGGTTTTAAGAAAAACAAAAGTCATTATTGTAATAGTGCCCAGAGACAACAAAAATGAGGGCTGGAAGGATTGGCTCTTGATGTGAAACAAACTACAAATTGTGGTGAGTTAGAGAGATAACTACACTAAAGAGTTAGTGTTAATGAGTGAGAGATGTAGAATGCCTGTCTCAAATACAGGCAAGGGGTGGGGAAGGAGAGAGATTGGGTTTTGGTGGTGGGAGGGTTGCACTGGTGAAAGGGGGTGTTTTTTATGACTAATACCCAATTACAATCATGCATGTAATCATGGTGCATAAATAAAACAAAACAATATATTTTCATTAAAAAACAATGATGCTAATGTTGTAATTTCTGTGATCGGGGCTCATTCTTTTGTTTGTTCTTGGGCCACACTCAGCAGCCCTCAGGTGTTACTCCTGGTTCTGCACTCAGAAATTCCCCCGTGGAGTGCCACGGATTGAATCCAGTTCTGTCCTGGATTGGCCACACGTTAGGCAAATGCCCTACTGCTGTGCTATCACTCTGGCCCTATAACAAAAATTTGTTTTTGATTAAATCAAATGTGCATAATATCCAGTTTTAAATATTGTTCATTTATATGGAATTTAGGTTACCTGAATCTTTATTAGTGTTTTCTTTACTCTTGATATATACCTCTGTTTCTATATTAATATAATTTTTAAGATATTATGAACTAAGAGAGCTTATTGTGTCAAGTTATAATATAATCTATTCCATCATACATAAACCAACCCATTCAAATACATATTTTTTTTTGGAGGGAGGTCACACCCTGCAGAGCTCAGGGATTTCTAGCTCTATGCTCAGAAATTGCTCCTGGCAGGCTCAGGGGACAATATGGGATGCCGGGATTAAAATCACGGACCTTCTGCATGCAAGGCAAATACCCCATCTTCATGACATCTCTTCAGCCCCTCAAATACATCTTAAAATAAAACGTTCCCTATTGTGATTTTTCTATAAGGCTGCTATATGACAGAGCACTAGGTTATTTTCTGTTCTGGAGCATCTATGTGGCACATTTTTATATTTATTTTGTTTTATTTAATTTTTTTGCGTTTGAAAAGGCTTATATAATGAAGTATAAATTCTTTTTTTTATCTTTATTTAAACACCATGATTACAAACATGATTATAGTTGTATGATTACAGTCATGTAAAGAGCACCCCCCCTTCACCGGTGCAACATTCCCACCACCAATTTCCCAGATCTCCCTCCTCCCCACCCCCCTACACCTGTACTCGAGACAGGCTTTCTACTTCCCTCATTCATTCACATTTTATGATAGTTTTCAGTGTAGTCATCTCTGCAACTGCACTCATCACTCTATGTGATGAGCTGCATGTCCTGAGCTGCACCTACCAGCCCTCATCTCTCTTGTCTCTGAGATACTGTTAAAAATGTCCTTCATTTTTCTTAAAGCCCATAGATGAGTGAAACCATTCTGCGTCTTTCTCTCTCCCTCTGACTTACTTCACTCAGCATAATAGATTCCATGTACATCCATGTATTGGAAAATTTCATGACTTCATCTCTCCTGATGGCTGCATAGTATTCCATTGTGTATATGTACCACAGTTTCTTCAGCCACTCATCTGTTGAAGGGCATCTTGGTTGTTTCCAGAGTCTGGCTATTGTAAATAGCGCTGCAATGAATATAGGAGTAAGGAAGGGATTTTTGTATTGTATTTTTGTGTTTCTTGGGTATATTCCTAGGAGTGGTATAGCTGGATCGTATGGAAGCTCAATTTCCAGTTTGTGAAGGAATCTCCATATCGCTTTCCATAAAGGTTGTACTAGACGGCATTCCCACCAGCAGTGAAAAAGAGTTCCTTTCTCTCCACATCCCCGCCAGCACTGCTTGTTTTCCTTTTTTTGTGATGTGTGCCAATCTCAGTGGCATGAGGTGGTACCTCATAGTAGTTTTGATTTGCATCTCCCTGACAATTAGTGATGTTGAACATCTTTTCATGTGCCTTTTGGCCATTTGCCTTTCTTCTTTTTCAAAGTGTCTGTTCATTTCTTCTCCCCATTTTTTGACGGGGTTAGTTGTTTTTTTCTTGTATAGTTCTGTCAGTACCTTGTAAATTTTGGATATTAGCCCTTTATCTGATGTGTATTGGGTGAATAATTTCTCCCACTCAGTGGGTGGCCTTTGTATTCTGGGCACTATTTCCTTTGAGATGCAGAAGCTTTTCAGCTTAATATAGTCCCATCTGTTTATCTCTGCTTCCACTTGCTTGGAAAGTGCTGTCTCCTCCTTAAAGATGACTTTAGTCTCAATGTCCTGGAGTGTTTCACCTACATGTTGTTCTATATACCTTATAGTTTCAGTTCTGATATCAAGGTCTTTAATCCATTTGGATTTTACCTTTGTACATGGTGTTAGCTGTGGGTCTGAGTTCGCTTTTTTGCAAGTGGCTAACCAGTTGTGCCAACACCACTTGTTGAATAGGCTTTCCCTGCTCCATTTAGGATTTCTTGCTCCTTTATCAAAAACAAGGTGGTTATATGTCTGAGGAACCTTCTCTGAGTACTCAAGCCTATTCCACTGATCTGAGGGTCTGTTTTTATTCCAATACCATGCTGTTTTTATAACTGTTGCTTTGTAATACAACTTAAAATTGGGGAAAGTAATGCCTCCCATATTCCTTTTCCCAAGGAGTGCTTTAGCTATTCGAGGTTGTTTGTTGTTCCAGATGAATTTCAGAAGTATTTGATCCACTTCTTTGAAAAATGTCATGGGTATCTTTAGAGGAATCGCGTTAAATCTGTACAATGCTTTTGGAAGTATTGCCATTTTAATGATGTTGATCCTGCCAATCCTTGAGCATGGTATGTGTTTCCATTTCCGCGTGTCCTCTCTTATTTCTTGGAGCAGTGTTTTGTAGTTTTCTTTGTATAGATCCTTCACATCTTTAGTCAGGTTGACTCCAAGATATTTGAGTTTGTGTGGAACTAATGTGAATGGGATTGTTCTCTTAATGTCCATTTCTTCCCTATCATTATTAGTGTATAAAAAGGCCATTGATTTTTGTGTGTTAATTTTGTATCCTGCCACTTTGCTATACAAATCTATTATTTCTAGAAGCTTTTTGGTAGAGTCTTTAGGGTTTTCTAAGTAGAGTATCACGTCATCTGCAAACAGTGAGAGCTTGACTTCTTCCTTTCCTATCTGGATTCCCTTGATATCTTTTTCTTGCCTAATCGCTATAGCAAGTACTTCCAGCGCTATGTTGAATAGGAGTGGTGAGAGAGGACAGCCTTGTCTTGTACCAGAATTTAGAGGAAAGGATTTTAGTTTTTCTCCATTGAGGATAATATTTGCCACTGGCTTCTGGTAGATGGCTTTGACTATATTGAGAAAGGTTCCTTTTATTCCTATCTTGCTGAGATTTTTCATCAAGAATGGGTGTTGAACCTTATCAAATGCTTTTTCTGCATCTATTGATATGACCATGTGATTTTTATTTTTGTTGTTGTTTATGTTGTGTATTATATTGATAGATTTATGGATGTTAAACCATCCTTGCATTCCTGGGATGAAACCTACTTGATCAAAGTGAATGATCTTCTTGATGAGGCACTGGATCCTGTTCGCCAGGATTTTGTTGAGGATCTTTGCATCTGTGTTCATCAGGGATATTGGTCTGTAATTTTCTTTTTTGGCAGCATCTCTATCAGGTTTTGGTATTAAGGTGATGTTGGCTTCATAAAAGCTATTTGGAAGTATTCCTGTTTTTTCGATTTCATAAAAGAGCCTGGCCAGAATTGGTAGTAGTTCCTCTTGAAAGGTTTGAAAGAATTCATTCGTGAATCCATCAGGGCCTGGGCTTTTGTTTTTGGGTAAATTTTTGATTACAGTTTTAATTTCCTCAATAGTGATGGGGGTGTTTAGATATGCTACCTCTTCTTTATTCAACCGTGGAAGGTTATATGAGTTCAGAAATTTATCCATTTCTTCCAGGTTCTCATATTTAGTGGCATAGAGTTTCTCAAAGTATTCTCTGAATACCCTTTGAATCTCTGCAGTATCTGTAGTGATCTCCCCCTTTTCATTTCTAATACGCGCTATCAAGTTTCTCTCTTTCTTTTGCTTTGTGAGTTTTGCCAATGGTCTATCAATCTTGTTTATTTTTTCAAAGAACCAACTTCTGCTTTCGTTGATCTTTCGGATTGTTTTTTGGGTTTCCACTTCGTTGATTTCTGCTCTCAGCTTTGTTATTTCCTTCTGTCTCCCTATTTTTGGGTCCTTTTGTTGAGCACTTTCTAGTTTTATTAGCTGTGTCATTAAGCTACTCAGGTAAGCTCCTTCTTCCTTCCTGATGTGTGCTTGCAAAGCTATAAATTTTCCTCTCAGTACTGCTTTTGCTGTGTCCCATAAGTTCTGATAGTTTGTGTCTTTATTGTCATTTGTTTCCAGGAACCCTTTGATTTCCTCCTTGATTTCATCTCGGACCCACTGGTTATTGAGTATGAGGCTGTTTAACTTCCAGGTGTTAAATTTTTTCTTCTGTGTCCCTTTGCAGTTCACATCTAACTTCAGAGCCTTGTGGTCAGCAAAGGCAGCCTGCAAAATGTCTATCTTTTTTATTTTATGGAGGTATGTTTTATGTGCCAGCACGTGATCTATCCTGGAGAATGATCCATGTACATTGGAAAAGAATGTGTATCCAGGTTTCTGAGGATAGAGTGCCCTACATATATCTACTAGGCCTCTTTCATCCATTTCTCTTTGCAGGTCTAGTATATTTTTGTTGGGTTTCCATTTGGTTGACCTATCAAGTGTTGACAAGCCTGTGTTGAGGTCTCCCACAATTATTGTGTTATTATTGATATCCTTCTTCAGATTTGTCAACAATTGTATTAAATAATTTGCTGGACCCTCATTCGGTGCGTATATGTTTAGGAGAGTGATTTCTTCTTGCTGTACAAATCCCTTGATTAGTACATAATATCCATCTTTGTCCCTTACAACTTTTCTGAGTATAAAGTTTGTGTCATCTGATATTAGTATGGCCACCCCCGCTTTTTTAAGGGTGTTGTTTGCTTGAATGATTTTCCTCCAGCCTTTGATTTTGAGTCTATGTTTATTCTGACTATTCAGGTGTATTTCTTGTAGACAGCAGAAGGTTGGCTTCAGTTTTTTGATCCATTTCGCCACTCTGTGCCTCTTAACTGGTGCATTTAGTCCATTGACATTGAGAGAAATAATTGTCATGGGATTTATTGCCATCTTTGTGTAGAAGTTTGGTGTGTTTTTTGTTCTGTCTTGTTTTTAGAGTAGATCTTTCAGTTTTTCTTTTAAGGCTTGTTTTGAGTCTGCAAAGATTTTGAGCTGTTGTTTATCTGTGAAGCCGTGTATACATCCGTCAAACCTGAAACTTAGTTTTGCTGGGTGCAATATTCTTGGCGAAGCATTTATTTCATTGAGTTTTGCCACTACGTCCCACCACTGCCTTCTGGCCTTGATTGTTTCTGGTGACAGGTCTGCTGTAAATTTCAAGGATGCTCCCTGGAATGTAATTTCCCTTTTTGATCTTGCTGCTTGCAGTATTCTATCTCTATCGGTGGGTTTCATCATGGTGACTAGGATGTGTCTTGGGGTGTTTCTACTGGGGTCTTTTTTAGCTGGTACTCTTCGGGCATGCAGGATTTGGTCACATGTTTTCTTTAGCTCTGGTAGTTTCTCTGTGATGATGTTCTTAACCATTGATTCTTCCTGAAGATTTTCTTCTTGGGTCTCTGGAACTCCAATGATTCTAAAGTTGTTTCTGTTGAGCTTATCAAAGACTTCTATTTTCATCTTCTCATATTCTTTGAGTAAATTTTCCATTGTCTGATCATTTGATTTGAGGATTTTTTCCAATCTCTTCTGCTGTGTAAAGTTGTTATGCATCTCATCTTCTAAAGCACTAATTCTATCCTCAGCTGCTGTTAACCTGTTGGAAAGCTCATCCATTATGTTCTTCAATTTGTCTACTGAGTTTTTCAGACCTGTTATCTGATCTGATATTTCAGTTTGGAGTTTTCTGATTTCTATCTTCATATTCTCTTGATTTTTATTAGTGTTCTGATTTATACTTTCTTTGATATCTGTTAGCAACCTCCATGTTTCGTCTCTAAACTCCATTTCTGAAAGACTGCTTAGGTAGTTGGTCATTGTTGGGTCATCAGAGTTTCCATCTTCATTCTCTATGGTTGAAGTTGGTCTGCATAGTCTCCCCATTGTCACACTTACGCTGTGGGTTTTTCTACGTGTTGTGGTGGTACTCATTGGCTAGGTGGAGTGTCTGCCGGGCCTAGGGGTCCAGCAGTCAGCCTGATCCGCAACTCCGGCCCCCAAACACTCACCTCAGCCGAGGCAAGCCGTCAGGGGATGCCAGGAGAAGTCCCCAAATGTCTGCCAAGCTAAAGAAACCAGCACAATCCACAACTCCAACAGAAAACACACGCCTCAGCGAGACACGCCTTGAAGAGATTAATGCTGAAGGAGGTCAAAGTTCCCAGGTTGATGCAGGCTGGGGGAGGTCCCAAAATGTCTGCCGGGCCTAGGGGTCCAGCAGTCAGCCTGATCCGCAACTCCGGCCCCCAAACACTCACCTCAGCCGAGGCAAGCCGTCAGGGGATGCCAGGAGAAGTCCCCAAAATGAAGTATAAATTCTTTTCAAGTCTTAAAGACTCCTAGAATAACCAGCCTGACTCATTGCTGTTATGGTTTTATGGTGGTATTTAGACTTGATTTTTACCTTGAGGTGACCTCCTACTTTGAGAATAACTTGCTGGTTGGAAAGGTTTCCCAGAGTCTTTAAAATCTCCTCTATATATAGTCTGTTTACAATTGTTTAGTTGACCTCCCCTTTTCTTGTTCATTTTACTATAGGCTAAAAACAATTTCCTCAGAATCAATTTTAGCTAGATTAACAAGTTAATTACATACATTTTATAATTCACAGATTATGAAGATGACAATTTTAACAACTTTCATCCAGCTTTCAATATTTTATTCTCCTTCATCTTCTAGGCTAGTTACTGAAAAGTTGTTAACTTTTGCTTGATATTCTGTTTTCAAGCCAATACCATATGTACAGATTGTGTGTAACATTAGCATTTAACTTCTAGTTACCAAATCAATAGTAATTTCATCACAGTTATAGTACAGTCAATCATTTGACAGGATTCAAATGAATGATTCCTCATTTCATATAACTTTGATGAAAGTTATTGGGGTATTCAGCTAAAATTTGGGTGAAAATGTAGTTTTAAAAATAATTTCAATCATATGATACTTTACTGAGAATGTCATGAAGGTTAAGATCATCTTGGGTCTTTAACTAAAATTTATAACTCTCTGGAAGGTAGGAAACAATATAAAGAAACTGCTTGTAGAGTAGCTCCTAGCTTTAGAAAAATGAGTTCTGGTTAACTCTAATGGAAGTAGTACTAATAATTTGTCAACCTAAATTTAAAAATGCTAAATTTGGCTGGATGACTATTAACATTCCATCTGCCTCCAAAAACTATCTGTTTGAAAACACAATTGAAGATTTGGAATACATATGATATAAAAGGATAAAACATTTTAACTTTTCACAAGTTATAAGCCTCTAAACCAGCCGAAGCATTCAGTAGTTTGCAGCATTCATCTCTCAAAAGATTTAATTTCAAAGATAACTGTAGGTGATAAAGACATTTTCAGCTGAGATTGAATGGAAAATATCTAAAAACATAATTCCATATTTATGTTTCTATAAAATGACAATTTTGCCTATAACTGCTTGTCATGATGCCCTTTTTTCTATAAAAGTCTATTACACAGCTTAAAATTATCAGTCTTAAAATTGAATTTTCAGTTATTTTGATAACATGAAATAGATTATAGTAGAGAAATTTACGATTATTTTAGATAAAGTTACCAAAATCAATAAATCATATTCTCTTTTGATATTATTTTATATGATGCCTGAAATAATTAAACTATAAAGATGGGAACAATATTAAACATTATCTTGACAAAATCCTTTCAGGAAGAGATGATATTTCTGAACCCTAAAGGGAAGAACTCTTGAAGCTTCTTAGATAGATTTTAAATAGAGTCAGGAACTTGTTTCTCATGGGAATCTTTTTGTTTGTTTTTTGTTTGTTTGTTTGTTCTTCGGCCACAACTGGTTGCGTTCAGGGGTTAATCCTGGCTATGCGCTTAGAAATTGCTCCTGGCTTGGTGGACCATATGGGATGCCAAGGATCGAATTGAGGTCCCTACTGGGTCAGCCCAATGCACTGCTAAAGCCCTACTGCTACACTATAGCGCCAGACCCTCTTATGAGAATCTTTAAATGTTATACTATGATAGTGTTTTATAGTTTAAATATATAAAATCTCAAAACTATCAAATTTATGAAAGAGGATATTTCCAAGCAAGTTTTGTTATTGCTATTGTTGTTGTTGTTTGTATCATATCCAGGAATATTCAGACTGGTTCTGTGTTCAGGTAACTGCCCTAATGGGCCTGTGGTGGACGGGTCCATATGTGATGCCATAATGATCCTAGGTAGGCCATGTGCAAGGCAAGCATCCTGTCTATTGTACTACTGCTCTGTCCACTTGCAAAAAGATAGAGTATGACAAACTATAGTGATAGACAGTATAGACAGTATGATAAACTATAGTGATAGACAGAGGAAATACTATAAAATATATTTGCTTGATTTCTTTTCTATTTCTCTGCATTCTTCTTAATGAGTGCTACTGACATAAGACATTTATTGTACTTATTAAAACAACTTTAAATACTGACCAACTTTTGTTCTCACTATTTTAGTCTAGGACTTCTGGGTGATAAAGAACATAGATACTTGTGTCTGGAGCGCTTTGATGGTAGTTGAGGCATAGCAGCATTGCTTATTCAAACAATACAGGATAACACTCTTTTAATTCTTTGTAACTAAACAATAAATAATAAGTTTGATAAAATAAAGTTCAAATAACTTTCTTAAAATATATTGAGTTTCAATACTAAGCAGAAAAGGCTATTGCAACTTTGTGTGTGGAATGTCCATGTTCAATACCAAACATGGTTTGCTTTTTAATTTTCCCTGATGATTAGTGATGTGGAACTTTTTTTGAAGTGCCTTATGGACATATATCTGTATCTATCTATCTATCTATCTATCTATCTATCTATCTATCTATCTATCATCTATCTATCGTCTATCTATCATCTATATATCTATCTCTTCTTAAAGAAAATATCTATATTTCTTCTCCCCATTTTTGGATGGGGATATATATACATATATATATATATGTTTATATATATAAACATATATTGCCTTTTTGGGGGTGGGCACACCCTGTGATGCTAAGAGGTTACTGGCAGCTGTGTGCTCAGAAATGGCTCCCTGCTCAGGGGACCATATGGGAACCGGGGGAAGGAACAAAGGTCCATTCTAGATTGGCTGAGTGCAAGGCAAATGCCCTACTGCTGTGCTATCACTCTGTTCCCTGGATGGGGATGGATATATATTTACATATATATACATATACACATATATATATACACATACACACATATATATATACACACAAACATAAATTTTTTTCTGAATTCTACTAGTGCCTTGTATACTATTATTAGATGGGTGTTAAGTGAATAGTTTCTCTCATTCCATGACAGTTTTTATATCAGACACAATTCCCTTGAGGTGGAGAAGATTTCTAATTTAATAAAGTGCATTTTTTTTTTTTGCTTTTTGGTCCACACCCAGTGACGCTCAGGGGTTACTCCTGGCTATGTACTCAGAAATAACTCCTGGCATGGGGGACCATGTGGGATGCTGGGGGATCGAACCATGGTCTGTCCTAGATTAGTGCATGCAAGGCAAATACCCTTTGGCCATTTGTATTTCTTCTTTGAGGAAGTGTCTATTCATTAACCCCCCCATTTTTGATGGGTTTAAATTTTATTTTCTTTTTAAGTTCTGTCAGTGCCTTGTATAACTAATATATTATCCCCTTATCTGATGGATATTCATCTGATGGATGAATAGTTTCTTCCATTTTGTGGGTGGCCTTTGTATCCTGGCCCCCTATTTCCTTTGAGGTGTAAAAGATTCTCTGCTTAAAATAGTCCCATTTTTTTTTTATCTCTGTTTCCACTTTTTTGGACAGTGATGTTTCCTCCTTGAAGATGCCTTTAGTTTCATTATAATGGAGTGTTTTACTTACATGATATTTTATATGCCTTATGGTTTTAGGTCTGATATCAAGGTCTTTAATCTATTTGAATTTGACCTTTGTGCACGGTGTTGTTTGGATGTCCAAATTCTTTTTTTGCAAGTGGCTTACCTTTTTATCCCACACTACTTGTTAAAGAGGCTTTCCTTGTCCCAATTTGTGTTTCTTGCCCCATTTTCAATGATTACTTGATTGTATGTCTGGAAAACATTCTCTGAATATTGAAGTCTATTCCTTTGATTTTAGATTGTTTATTTCAATACCATACTACTTTAATGATTATTGATTTGTAGTACAATTAAAGTTGGGTAAAGTTATGCCCCCCATATTCTTTTTCCTAAGAGTTGCTTTAGTTATTCATGGGTCTTTACTCTTCCAAATGAATTTCAAAAGTGCTTGATACATTTCTTTGAAGAATGTCACGTGTATCGTTTGAGGAATTGCATTAAATGTGTAAAGAGTTTTGGGAAGTATTGCCATGTTAATGATATTAATCCAGCCAAACCATGAACATGTTATGTGTTACCATTTCCTTGTGCCCTCTGTTATTTCTGAAGAAGTGTTTTGCAATTTTCTTTATATAGGTTCTTCATCAATTTAGTTAACTGCATGGTATTTGAGTTTTTGTGGCACTAATATGAATGGTATTGTATTTTTTCTTTTTTCTTCCATTTTATTTTATTTTTTCTATTTTATTTTTATTTTTTAATATAATTTTTATTTTAGTTATAGTGGCTTACATATCTTTCACAGTAATATTCCAGGTACATATTTACATTGAATCAGGGGGATTTCCACCACCAAATTGTCCTCCCACAACCACTCCCATCCTGCCTCCCATATCCTCCACACCCCCCCAGGGGCTGCTAGAATGCATGGTCCCTTCTGTGTCTAGTTTATTACTTAGTGGTCTTATAACTGTTTGGTCTTGGTGACTCCATTACTGCCCCCTCCAATTGGGAGGCGGGAATAAAAAGTTCAAGTTATGTGGTTTTGTTTGAGGAAGAAAAGGTAATATAATGGGGTAAAAATAGACTACACCAACTATGAGCAGAGTCATTCTAGAGGCTCTCATCTTTGGTTTCAGGGACGATGGGGAGAAGAAGAAGGTGAGACACCACAACAGTTCAAAAAGAGGAATCAAATAAGATATCCAGTGAACACTGCAGCACTAAAAATATGCACCACATAGTTGCCATGGTCTTGAGATAGGAAATATGACAAGGTGCAAAGAGTAAGAAGAGAAAAGAAGAAAGAAAAAGTAAATATATAATTAAAAAATGGACAATTACTTCAATATCTACCCCAAAACAAAGAAATCGACAAAAACTAGATAAAAATAATAAAAAATAAAAATAAAAATATATGAAGGATTATTTAGTGTTTTTTTGTCTCTTTCTCCCCTGCATAGGCACAGTAAATATTGGGGTCATCCGTAACGGGAATCCCCTTGGCCTATGAGATACAGGGTTTCTCTACCCTTGGAATGTATTGTCATGTGATTATCTATAGACTCCTTTCACGTTCATTTACTCTCCCCTTGGTGTTTTTGTGCTGTATGGAAGACTTCTGCTCCGATATGGATGATAAAGACAGACCTCTAATCTAGGGGTCTCAGTCTGTGCACAGGTCAAGGAGTGGAACTTATGATGAAGACTTTCTTTGTGATTTTAGAAGTTCTATTTCCTCTATGTCATTTTAATCTGTCTTCTGTGGTTAGTTGGCCCTTGCACTGAAACTCAGATGGAACCTGGGATATCGTCTTTCGTTATGTTTCTAGAAGACCTGTTCAGTTGCAATTGCCTCAGTCAGGACTCTGGAATTGGAGGTCATGATTGTTATGCAGGACGTAGACCAAACCCTAGATTATTTAATCTTATTTTCCCCTTTCTTCCTTTCTGCCCCTTCCAAATACTCTCCCCTATCCCCCTTCCAGAATACGACTACCCTTCACCCCTCAATCTCATCCAGATTTTCCAATTTATTAAAACTCTTCACCCTCAGTTCTTAATCTATTAGGCATCAAGACTGACCTCCTACCCCAATGAACCAGTACCCAGCACCTGAGCGAAGGGACATCCACTCAAACCCACACCTCATTCCTGGCAGGAAAAGACAACAAATACCCCTACTGACTCATGCTGTGTGGCACTCCCTACCACCTTATCCTAACGTGGACTGTAGCTGGATACCGGACTTAGCCCTATAAGGACTCCCAATGCAAGAACTTTACACAAGATCCCCCACCCCCTCAAATGTTTTACCAATCTCAAGAAGGGCAGGATATGCAATGAAAAGGGGCCTGGGAACCCACACCCCACAAGAAAATCTCAAAAGGCAATGGGGAAACCTATACTTCCATCATAAGTATAAGACCTGTATAACACTACCTCTTTATTTTTTATTTCATTTTACTTAAAAGCATTTTTCACTATACATATGTGAGCAAACATATATTTCTTTATTTCTATTTTTATGTTTTTTGGGTGTGCGACTTTTTTCTCTGCTCTTTTTACCCCCAAATGCATCAGCAATATAATGAAGCACCATTTCTTCCTGCAAAGGCACACTAAAAAAGGGGAAATCCCACATATATAAACAAGCTCTTATCTACTAGGGATAAGAACTCATACTTATTTACAATACAGGGGAATCTCCCACTTTGAAAATATGTCATGTGGATCCATCTTAGATGCCAGAAGATTATACATCAACAGTCCAGACTTGAATCTTGAACCCCAGACATAGAATCGACACAGTTCTTCACAACAGCTACAGGAACCAAAGCCCACCTGGGACATCCTGAATACTACTCGACATCCAACATGTGCCAGTTCTAATATGATAACCTGACAATGAAGAAATTGGAAACAAATGGACATAAGAACAGGTTATCATACCTTACCAACTAATGATAAAACAAAATCGGAAGACTTACCACACTATGGGCTGTGCAAAAGCCAAGAATGTGATATACAAATGACCGGCTGATAGAACCATGACCGGGCAGTATGTATTCTGGGACCAACAAGAAAGCCCTAGTCTAGGGTTTGGTATTGTATTTTTAATGTCCATTTTTTCTCTATCATTCTTTGTGAAAAAAAAAAAAGGTCATTGATTTTCGTGTGTTAATTTTGTAGTCTGCCATTTTTCTATATGACTCTATTGTTTCTAGAAGCTTTATGGTAGAATCTTTAGACTATTCCAAATATAGTATCATCTGCAAACAGTGAGAAGTCTCACTTCTTCCTTTCCTATCTGGAGCCCTTGATATATTTTTTCTTGCCTAATTGTTAAAGCAAGTACTTAGCAATAGTACTATATTATATAGGAGTTGTGAGAGGAGGCAAACTTGTCTTGTGCCAGATTTTAAAGGAAAGGCTTTTAGTTAATCTGCATTGGGAAGAATATTTGCCATTGGCTTGTGATAGATCACCTTGACTACATTGAGAAAAGTTTCTTTCTTTTCCATCTTGTTGAGATTATTTTTGATAATGAATGGGTGTTGGGTCTTATTGAACACTTTCTCAGCATCTATTGATATGATCTTATGGATTTGATTTTTTCTTGTGTTGATATAGTGTATTATGTTGATTGATTTACATATATTAAACAATCATTGCATTTCTATAATGAAACCTACTTGGTCTTGTTTAATCTTCTTGATGAGGCATTGGGTCCTATTTGCTAGGATTTTGTTGAGTAACTTTGCATCTCTGTCCTTCAGTAATATTGGTATGTATTTTTCTTTTTGAAAGCATTTCTGTCTAGTTTTGGTATCAGGGTATCATAAATATTATTTGAGAATGTTTTTGTTTCTTCACTTCCTGAGAGAGCCTGAAAAGAATTGGTATTATTTCCTCTTGAAAGGTTTCAAAAAATTCATTAAAGAATTTATCTGGGCCTCGGCTTTTGATTTTGCAAAGACTGTTGATTATCATTTTAATTTCCTCAATAGTGATGAGTCTGTTTATATATGCTAAATCATACAGATTCCACCGTCAGATTATGAGTGCAAAAATTTAGCCTTTTTTTCCAGGTTCTCTTGTTTTGTGGTATAGAGTTTCTCAAAGTAATTTCTGATTATCTTTTGAATCTCTGTAGAATCTGTAGTAATCTCCTCGTTTTATTTCTAATCCAGTTTATTGTTTCTCTCCCTCCCATTCTTTGTGAGTTTTCTAGTGTGTATCAATCTTATTTTTTCAAAGAATTAACTTTTATTTTCATTGATCTTTCAGATTATTTTTGGATTTTCACTTCGTTGATTTTTGCTTGAAGCTTTGTTATTTTTTTTGCTTACCTATTTTTGGTTCCTTTTGTTGATCACTTTCTAATTTTATAAGATGTGTCATTAAGTTATTTATGTAGACTCCTTTCTTCCTGATATATGCTTGCAAAGCTATAATTTTCCTATTACTACTGCTTTGCTGTGTCCAATAATTCTGATAATCTGTCTCTTCAATTGTATTTTTCCAGGAATATTTTGATTTCCTCTTTGATTTTACCTCTGAACCACTAAGTGTTCAGTAGTGAGATGCTTAATTACCAGATCCTACAGTTTTTACTTTATATTCCCTTTACAGTTCACTTCTATTTTCAGTGCATTTTGATCTGAGAAGGTAGTCCATATAAATTTATCCTCTTGATTTATGGTAGTATCTTTTTAAAAAAATTTTAAAAAATTTTTATTGTGACCAATGTGAATTACAAATCTTTTACAGTAATATTTGTGGTGCACAGTGGCATTGAATCAGGGGTATCTCACCAAGAGTGTTGTCCTCTCTCCACCCCAGTTTCGAGCATCCCCATACTTTGTCCCCCAGACTACTAGGGTAACTGGTCCCCTCTGTGTATAGCTTGTTGAAGATTGGCTATTGTTTCTGTTGTCGTTGATTTTAGTTTTGTGTTTAAGTCTGAACCGTTTTTATTTCTACTCATTGTTTCTACAACTGTTTGGTTCTGGTACAATACAATTTTCTTTTCCCTCAATTTATGAGTTAGAACAAGATAATTCAAGTCATGTGGTTCTGTTTGAAAGGAAAAAAAAAACCAACAAAAAGCAACAAACAAAAAATCCAGGGGAGTCCATCTAGAAGCTAAAGATATCAATTTAAAAAGAAGAAGGGGCTGGGCGGTGGCGCTAAAGGTAAGGTGCCTGCCTTGCCTGCGCTAGCCTTGGACGGACTGCGGTTCGATCCCCCGGTGTCCCATATGGTCCCCCAAGCCAGGAGCAACTTCTGAGCTCATAGCCAGGAGTAACCCCTGAGCGTTACCGGGTGTGGCCCAAAAACCAAAAACCAAAAAAAAAAAATAAAAAAATAAAAAGAAGAAAGGGAAAAAAGAAGTAAAACATAACAAAAACAAAACAAATAAAACAAACAAAACAAAAAACATTTTAAAAACCAAAAATCTACGACAAAAACAAAACAGACAAAACAAAGAAAAAAGCAAAATCATATAAAACACCAAAACTAGCAACTACAAAAATAGCACGACCACAACAAATACAATAGCTAACAATAAACACTAGAATATAAGAATAAAAAAAATGAAAAGAAAAAAGGAAAAACAGCTGGTGTGGCAAGGTTTTATTTATTTCTTTATTGTGTTTTTTTTTTTTTTTTTGCATAGGCACAGTAATTTGGGGGAGATTAGAAAGGAAATTCCCTTGGCCTAAAAGATACAGGGTAATATCTTTTATAGGACAGCATGTAGTCTATCTTGGAGAATGACCCATATGCATTGGATAAGAATGTGTAACTAGTTTTGGCTGTGGAGTGCCCTATATATTTCTACTAGGCCACTTTTTCCATTTCTTTTTTCAGAGCTAGTTTATTCTTGTTGAGTTTCAGCCTGGTTGAATTATCACAGGTTGACAGGACAGTGTTGAGGTCTCCCTCTATTATTGTGTTGCTAACGATGTCTTCTTTCATAGTTGTCAACAATTGTATCAAATATTTTTTGGTCCCGCATTTGGTGTATTTAAGTTTAGTGATATATTTCTGTTTTACATATCCCTTGTTTATTACAAAATGTCAGTCTTTATCCATTATAAATTTTCTGAGTCTAAATTTAATTTGTGTCATCTGATATTAATTTGGCAACTATAACTTTTTTTAAAGGGAGTTGTTTGCTTGAGTGATTATACTCTAACCTTTGATTTTGAGTCTATGTTTGTTCTGATTATCCAGATGTGTTTCTTTTAGGCTGCAGAATATTGGATTAATTTTGCCACTCTCTGTCTCATAACTAATGCATTTAGTTCATTGATGTTGAGAAATATAATTGTCCTGGGATGTACTTTTTTCTTTATGTAGGACTTTTATGTGTCTGTTTGTCTTTCTTGTCTAAAAATAGACCTTTCAGTTTGCCTTTTAATGCTGGTTTTGAATCTGTAAATTTTCTGAGCTGTTATTTATCTGTGAAGCTATGTATACTTCCTTCAAACCTGGACGTATGTCTTTCTGGGTGAGGTACTTTTGTCACAGCATTCATTTCATTGAATTTTGGCACTATATTCCACCACTGCCTTCTGGCCTTGAGGGTTTGTTTTGACAGGTCTGCTCTTAATCATAAGCATGCTTTTTTGAATGTAATTTCTCTTTTTGATTAAGCTGCTTTCAGTATTCTAACCCTAACTATGGAATTTTTAATTGTGATTAGTATGTTTCTTGTAGTACTTTTCTTCATATCTCTTTTAACTGGTACTCTTTGGGCATGCAGTGTTTGGTTGCATGCAGTCTTTAGCTCTGGAGTTTCTCTATGATGATGTCCTTGAGTGTTGATTCTTTCTGAGATTTTTTTCCCTAGGTCTCTGTGACCCCAATTATTCTTATTTTGTTTCTGTTTAGTTTATCAAAGATTTCTATTTTCATCTGTTTACATTCTTTGAGGTTTCCCCCCATTTTCTGATGGTTTGCTTTAAGGTTCTCTTCCAATCTCTTCTGTTGTATGAAGTTGTTATGCATCTCATCTTCCAGTTCACTGATTCAATCCTGAGCTGTTGTTACTCTGTTGGAGAAGCTTTCCAATGAGGTTTTTATTTTGACTACTAAGTTTTTCAGTTCTGTTATTTCAGTTTGTACTTTTCTCATTTTAATTTTCATATCCTATTGATTCTTATTTGTGGTTCGTTCAGCATTATCCATGCTTTCTTCGAGTTCCTTGAACATCTTTCCCATTTCTTCTCTAAACTCCTTATCCAAAAGACTAAATAAGTGGTTGGCACTTTTTGGGTCATTAAAGCTGCCATCTTCATTCTTTATGCATGGTGTTGGCCTGAGTTGTTTTCCCATTATCACACTTGTAGTGTGGTGTTTTCTACGTGTTGTGCTGAGATTTATTGGCTAGGAGATATGAGTGGCATGGACACCTCTTGCTCTGCCCTTTGTGGGTGGTGACTGCTCACCTCTTTTGTCATGCCATCAGGATTTCCTTTGGGTTGTGTGGTTCACAGACATCATGCAGCAGACTAAAGGCTATTCAAAATGTCTGCCATATGCCAAAGCACATGGCAGGGATCAGGCTCAAACAGAGTACTTAATTCACTTTTTTTTTCCAGCTAATTTTCCCAAAGCCACTTGTTGAAAAGGCTTTTTTTTGTTTCACCTTGTATTTTGGTCCCTTTATCATAGATTATATGATAATCTATTTGGGACTCTCTCAGAACATTAAAGCCTATTTCTTTGATCTGATGATCTATCTTTATTCCTGTATTGTTGTTTTAATTACCTTATAATACAGTTTAAATTGGGAGAAAGTGATTCCTCACATATCTTTTACCCAAGTATTTCTTGATATGTCTATTGATGAATATTTATTGTGTCATATGAATTTCAAGACTGTTTTATCCAATTTTTTTTAAAAATTGCATTTATATTTTTATCAAATTGCATAAAATCTGCAAAAGTCCTCGATAATTTTTACTATTTTAATAGTGTTAATACTTCCAATCCATGCAAAGCATATATGCTGGAGCCAACCGGTGGCACAAGTGGTAGGACATTTGCCTTGTATGCACTGACCTAGGATGGACAGTGGTTCGATCCCCCAGCATCCAATATGGTTCCTTAGGCCAGGAGCTATTTTTTTTTGTCCCCCAATTAACAATACATACCCGGCAAGGGGCCTGTGTTGAGGTGTATATGGGGTGCCTTTACTGTACCTCCTCTTTCTATACAGCCAGTGTAAAGAACACAGCCTGTGGTAAGATTTGGGAGGCCTTATCTTATCTTTTATTTATTTTATTTTATTTTTTTTCTTCACAGCAAACTAAAGTTGTTTTTTTTAAAGTAAGAATTCATTTAAAGGACAAAATTGATTAACATAATGAGATAAACTAATATAACATAATATAGTGACATAACATAACATATAATATAATTGATATAATAATAATACATGTAAATCAAAGAAAATTTCTGATTAAAAACACAATTTTTTTTCATAATGGCTTACATATCTTTCACTGTAGTATTTTGGGTACATATTCACATTGAATCAGGGGAATACCCATCACCTAATATGTCCTCTTCTCAATCAAAAATCAAATATGCTGAAAATAGGCAGAGTCCTGTCTAGAGGCTTCCAACCTCAGTTTGAGAGAGGATGTGAAAAAAGTAATTAAAATACCACAACAATACACACACAAAAAAATATCGAATTAAATAACCGATAAGCACCACAGCAATAAAGACAGGCACCACACAATAATCTCGGTTCTGAAATCAAATCATACTCAAGTGCAAAAAAGAAAGAGAAAGACAAAACAAAATAAAATAAAATAATATTGGAGACATCAACCGTAATCTCCACACCAAAATAAAGACGTCAAAAAAATAGATCATTTATTCTCCTCTTGCTGCTTTCGTGGTATGTGGAAGACTTCTACTTTATCTTGGATGGTAAAATCAGACCTGTTTCTAAAGATCTTGGTGGCTGTGCAGATCAGGGAATGGAGTTTATGAAGTCTTTCTTTGTGGTTCTAGCAGTTATGCTTCTTCAATGTCATTTTTTTGTTTTTTATGTGTTCTAGGTGTTTCAGAATAGTGCTACCATTCTGTGTTTTTCTTTTGTCTTCTGACTTACTTCGTTTAACATTACATGATCTAGGTCCATCCGCGTTGCTGCAAAGTATGTGATTGTATCATTTCTAACTGCCATGTAATATTCCATTGTATATATGTACCACATCTTAATGATCCATTCATCTGTTGTTGGACATCGAGGTTGGTTCCAAGATTTGGCTATTATACTGAGTGCTGCAATAAATAGTGGGGTGCATACGTATTTTGGAATGAATGTCCTTCCATCTTGGGGATATATGCCTAGGAGAGCAATTGCTGGGTCAAATGGCAGCTCAATTCTAAGTTCTTTGAGCACTCTCCAGACTTTTCTCCATAGATGTTGGACCAAGGGGCATTCCCACCAGCAATGAATGAGAGTTCCTTTCATACCACATCCTCTCCAACAAAGGTTGTTCCCATTATTTTTGATGTGAGCCAACCTCACTGGTGTGAGGTGGTATCTCATTGTTGTCTTGATTTGGATCTCCCTGAAGATGAGCGAAGGTGGGCATGTTTTCATGTGTTTGTTGGCCATCCTTCTCTCTTCCTCAGAGAAATGTCTATTCATTTTGTCTTCCCATTTTTTTATGGCTTCGTTTGGTTTTGAAGGGCTCAGGTTTCTGAGCGCTTTGTATGTTCTAGATATCAGCCCTTTATCTGATATATCAAGTGAAAAGATTTTTTCCCATTCTGTTAGCTGTCTTCTTGCATTAAGTAGGGTTTCTTTTGCCATGCAGAAGCTTTTTAGTTTAATATAGTCCCATTTGTTTATAGTCGATGCTAACGTTTTTGCCATTGGTGCTCCATTCTCAAAGATCCTTTTGATATAAAGGTCTTCGAGTGTTCTGCCTATTTTATTCTCGAAAAACTTTATAGATTCAGGTCTGATTTCCAGATCTTTGATCCATTTTGAGTTGACTTTTGTATAAGGAGTGAGATATGGGTCGATTTTCACTTTCGTGCATATGAGTTTCCAGTTGTACCAACACCATTTGTTGAATAGGCTTTCTTTGTTCCATTTCATATTCTTGCCTCTTTTATCAAATATTAGTTGGCTATATATCTGGGGGTTTATGTCTGGGAATTCTGTTCTAATCCACTGGTCTGAGGTCCTGTCTCTGTTCCAGTACCATGCTGTTTTTATTACTATGGCTTTATAGTATAGTTTCAAGTTAGGTAAGGAGATACCTCCCAACTTCTCATTTTTCAGAATGTGTTTAGCTATCCTGGGTCTTTTATGGTTCCAAATAAATTTTATAATTGATTGTTCTATTTCTTTAAAGAATTGTGTCTGGATTTGGATAGGGATTGCATTAAATCTATATAGCAGTTTGGGTAAAATAGTCATTTTGACTATGTTAATTCTACCTATCCATGAGGATGGGATGTTCTTCCATTTCTTTAGATCGTCTTCAATTTCTTTCTGAAGTGTTTTGAAGTTTCCCTGGTATAGATCTTTCACTTCTCTTGTAAGGTTGATTCCTAGGTATTTGATATTTTTTTATACTAATACAACTGATACTATACAGTTGTATAGTTGATACTATATGTATACAGTTGATACTAATACAACTGCACAACAGTCCTCTTTATCAATAATTTCCCTAAATGTTAATGGACTAAACTCTACAATTAAAAGACACATAGTAGAGAACTGGGTTAGGAAAAATAAACCGGACTTCTGCTGTCTGCAAGAAACACACCTATAGTTACAGGATAAGCACAGGCTTAGAATTAAAGGATGGAAAGTAATTATTCTGGCCAATGGAAAACAAAAAAGAGCAGGGACAGCCATTCTTATATCAGACCAAATTGTATTCAACCTCAAGAAAGTGATCAGAGACAAAGAGGGGCACTACTTACTGATCAGGGGAACATTAGATCAAGAAGTGCTAACCCTGGTCAATATCTATGCACCTAATGTAAAATCACCAAAATATGTGAGGCAACTACTAACAAACCTGGAGAAACATATGAAGGGAATTGTGATAATAGTAGGGGACCTCAATACTCCACTATCACCACTGGACAGATTCTCCAAACAGAAAAATAGTAAAGAAATAAGAGCTTTAAATGAAAAATTAGAAGAATTAGGGCTAATAGACTTATATAGAGCCCTCCATCCCCAGAAAGTAAAATACACATTCTTGTCAAACCCACATGGAACCTTCTCCAGAATACATCATGTCTTAGGATACAAAGCCAACCTATATAAGACCACAAAGATAAGGATCATTAGAAGTACCCTTTCAGATCACTATGCAACAGAGCTTATAATTGATGTCAAAAGAAGCAATGGAGGAAAACTAATACCTGGAGAGTGAATAACATACTGCTTAACAACAGCTGGATCAAAGAACAACTCAAGGAGGAAATAAAAAGATTCCTTGAGACGAATGACAATGAAGAGACAACATGTCAGAATTTATGGGATACAGCAAAAGCAGTACTTAGGGTGAAACTCAGCATTACAGGCCTATGTTAAGAAACAGGAAAATAACAAAACCAATAGTTTAAAAGATCACCTCAAAGAATTGGAACAACAGCAACAGAGAAATCCAACCACAACCAGAAGGCAAGAAATAATAAAAACCAGAGCAGAAATAAACAACATAGAGACTAAGAAAACAATACAAAAAATCAATGAGACCAGGAGTTGGTTTTTCGAAAAAATAAATAAGATAGACAAACCATTGGCAAAACTTACCAAAAAAAAGAGGGAAAACACCCAAATCACTAGGATCATGAATGAAAGGGGAGAGATTACAACAGATCCCCAAGAAATACAACATATCATGAGATCATATTATGAACAACTATATTCAACTAGGCTAGAGAACCCACCAGAAATCGACAGATTCTTGGACAAACACCCTCTTCCAAGACTGGAAAAGGAAGACCTAGAAACTCTAAACAGTCCAATCACTTCAGAGGAAATTGAAGACGTAATTAAAAGACTCCCTAAGAACAAATGCCCAGGCCCAGATGGATTTACAGGTGAATTCTATCAAACATTTCAAGAAGACTTATTACCACTGTTCCATAGGCTTTTCAAAACCATAGAAAAAACAGGAATCCTCCCCAACTCCTTTTATGAGGCTAATATCACACTCATTCCTAAAGAAGGCAAAGACACCACCAAAAAAGAAAACTACAGACCAATCTCACTAATGAACATTGATGCAAAGATACTCTAACAAAATCTTAGCAAACCGAATCCAACACCTCATCAAAAAGATCATACATCACGATCAAGTGGGATTCATCCCAGGAATGCAAGGTTGGTTCAACATACGCAAATCAATCAACATTATACACCACATCAACAACATGAAGGACAAAAACCACATGATCATATCAATCGATGCAGAGAAGGCGTTTGACAAAATCCAACGTCCGTTCATGTTAAAGACACTCAGCAAAATAGGGTTAGAAGGCACCTTCCTTAAGATAGTTACAGCTATTTATGAAAAGCCTACAGCCAACATTATACTTAATGGCGAGAAGCTAGAAGCATTCCCACTAATGTCAGGAACTAGGCAAGGCTGTCCACTCTCTCCACTCTTATTCAATATAACCTTAGAAGTCCTAGCAATAGCAATCCGACAAGAGAAGGGAATCAAAGGAATTCAAGTAGGGAAAGAGGAACACAAGCTAGCTCTATTTGCTGATGATATGATGATATACATCAAAAACCCTAAAGAATCCACAGAAAAACTCCTAGAAACAATCAACCAATACAGTAAAGTGGCTGGATACAAAGTCAATACACAAAAGACAGTAGCGTTTTTATATACAAACAATGAAGTTGAGGAGAGAGAGATTAAAAATACAATTCCATTTAAGATAGTATCAGGAGCTATTTTTGAGTGCATAGCCAGGAGTGACATCTGAGCATCCCTGGCTATGGCCCAAAAACCAAAAAAAAAATAAAAGGAAAAACATATATGATTACATTTTCTTTGTTTGATTTTATTTCTTGAAGCAGTTTTTTTGTAGTTTTTGTTATATTATTTTTTCATCTCATCAGTTTAGTTGACTCCATAATACTTTATTTTCTGAGGCACAATTGTGAATGGGATTGTATCCTTTTTTAATATATCCTCTTTTAATATTTGTAGATAGAAAAACCATGAAATTAGTGCATGATTTTAGCCTGCTATTTTACTATACAAATTTGTTTCTAGAAGCTTTTTAGTAAAGTCTGTAGAATTTTCTAGATATATTATCATGTCATCTACAAACAATGAATGTTTGACTTCTTCCTTTCCTATATAAATGCCCTGATTATCTTTTTATTGCCTAGTCTCTATGGCAAGTACTCCAGTTCTAGATTAAATAGAAGTTGTGAGAAATAACAATCTTATCTGTCTCTGGTTTTAGAGGAAGACTTTTACTTGTTTTTCTTTATAACTAATAAAGAAAATTTACTTTTTTAAGATCACTTTATTCAAAGTAATCACTAAATTCAATTAAAATTTTGTATTTATTTTAAATTATTTAATAAAAGCTATCATCCAGGTGCCTAAAAACAGATGATTGGCAATACAAACAAACAAAAAAACAAACAAAAAACAAACAAAGCACCAACCCTGTGGTACATTCATTTAATTAAATACTTTGCTACTGTTAGAAATAATAAAGTCAAATCCCTGTCCTTCAGGCTTGGGAGGGTCTCTCTCCCTTCCTAGAGCAGGATTTTTAGCAGCACGGGCGGGCAGCTGGCAGACCTCCGCATGTGCCAGTGGCCTTTTGGCCTGGCCTAGGGTATGGGGGCCCGGACCTGGGTCACCCGACCCCCCTCTCCCCCTTTCCTCCGGATCTCCAGGTGGGTTTCTGGGAGGAGCTGATGGGGCACCCTGGGTTTTCCCCACTCCCAGGCCGGGTCTGGGGACCGGCCTAGGTTGGGCTTAAATCCCTGTCCTTCGGGCTTGGGAGGGTCTCTCTCCCTTCCTAGAGCAGGATTTTTAGCAGCACGGGCGGGCAGCTGGCAGACCTCCGCATGTGCCAGGGGCCTTTTGGCCTGGCCTAGGGTAGGGGGGGCCCGGACCTGGGTCACCCGACCCCCTCTCCCCCTTTCCTCCGGATCTCCAGGTGGGTTTCTGGGAGGAGCTGATGGGGCACCCTGGGTTTTCCCCACTCCCAGGCCAGCTCCAGAGGTTGGCTTAGGGGGTGGCGTTTGATCTGGGGGGTGACAGATAACTGCTCAGCTATACTCAGGCTGTCACTGGCAATTTCATACCAGTCTACAATTTGAAACCGCGCGGGGGCTAGTGCCCCCGAGCGATCATATGCTCCTCCCAACCATCAGTACCCCAGATTTACCCTTCTTAACTTCAGTAACACACAGCTTTAATCTCTGACCAAAGACATACAGTAGATCTTACAAATCCCAGAACTATTTAGAAGGACACAAATCGAACACATATTGAACACATATATCTTTTGAATATTTTATGATTATTTTCTTTAACTGCTGCAACTCTCTATATATTCTTCTACCATGATGTTTTTATCCACTTTTCATCTTGTCTTTTCTTTGTAAGCTGTTCAGTAAGGATTGTTGGTGGAACTGTCCCTCAGTTTAATGCCTATGATTGAACTATGTCATGGAAATTGCTGGTCTTGTTTCTATTGCCTCCAGATGCACCAATAACGCTTCATGGCATTGATCCTTGTTTGCATAGACACATTAAAATGGGAAAACACTATACATACAGATTAGTTATTATCTAATAAATCTCATTACAATGTACCTTACACCCTGAATATTGATATAATGACCTGGCACAGGCTTCAGATGAATGGGCATTCTCCATTCACACTGGAACCAGACAAGCTATCTATGAAACATCCAAGGTCTTTTATAGCAACAGTTGGAAGCAGTCCTCTACCAGGAAAGACACTACCAAGGGTGTGACATCGACCTCCTAAAAAGACACTTCCGTTTATACTGAGAAGACGTGACAACAACAATGACCTGCGAGAAGACATGACAACAACAATGACCTGCTCTACAGGACATGGTTCTCTCTATTGCCCCTTAAGTGTGAGGTGAAACGAGAGGATGCTCTGCACCATCCTGACTGCAATATGGGATATGCAGACTCCAGGATCTTTAATACAGAAGCATGATACCAACAACAGAGACTATGTGAGGAATGGAGGTGTATTGCCACTACAGACGATGACTTGAATTGGACAAACTAGTTTGCCTGGAGCCTAGAGTCAGTCCTGTGCCAGGAAACTTCAGGGGTAGGGTCTCCATGTATTTAGACCATAATTTGTCTTTCCATGTCCCTTATGTTTTGGTGGGCCTATGCAAACAATTGTCACTTTAATATTGTTTCTTACTATGTTCCCTTGACTCCAATCCTTAAGAAAAACAACCCATTAAAACTTTTGAGGTTAACTTAAACTAGTAAGCATGTGCATGGAACTAGATAAATGTACTTTGCCCTCAATGTTTAAAGAGTTACATAAGTCTAATATCTTTAGATTATATGGTGTGCTGCTAAGAAACAATATGTACTACAACTGGGGATTTGAGGGACAAAGTAATTGTATTGTACATGGGTTCAGTTTTGTTTTTCTTAATGTTCTTTGGCTGAAAGTTCAAGGCTGAGATATCATCGATGGGACTACTGAGAATCCTGTTTATGGGTGATTGGGCTTCCACTGTAACTTTACCCTGTCCTCTTTCTTTGCATCTTTGTTGTCATAATTAAAATAATTAAAATAAAATAAAATAAAAAATAAAAAAAGAAAAAGAAAAAAAAAGAAATAATAAAGTCAGCATAGAAACTATTATGCTGTGTGAAATGAATCAGATGGAGAGGAATAAACATAGAATAATACCACATATCTATGCAATATAAGGCAAATAAAAGACATCGTGGGGATGATATCTAGAGAAAATAGAGATGAGAATTAGGAGAAGTAGTTATGGTAGAAAAGTTGTCACAACAAATGAAGAGTGCAGTTAGAATAGACAGGGTCTACTCTGCAAAGGACATGCATGGCACTTTCTTTAACAGTGTAAACCATAGTAGTGGTGAGAGAGAGAGAGAGCGAGAAAGAGAGAGAGAGAAAGAGAGAAAGAGAGAGAGCGAGAGAGAGAGAGAGAGAAGTAAAATACCTTCCCCAATAACAGGCTGCAGATGGTGAGCAATGGCAAAGAGGGCATCAGGGAGAGTGAGGTGGAAACCATTGAAACAATTGGAAACTATTGACTTTGGTAGTGGGAAATTTACATGCTGGTAGTAGATGCACACAATGCATGGTTGTAACTCAATCATGAACCACTATATCTGTGGGAAAAAAACTGAAGTAGGAGCAACTTTGTAAACATAGTGTTTAAAAAATAGTATTGTGCAAAAAATGCTACTAAGAAGTTGACAATATTGTATCAATTAATGTCTGAATACAACATAACAGTTTACATACTTATCTAAAAGTTTTCAGCTAATTCCATAATCTTATGTCTTTTCAGATGTTTCTTTCTTTTTGAAATATTTAATTTAGAATAACTATTTATCTTTTTACTTTTTGGTCCTTTGTATTTCCATTAATATACATTTCTACTTCACTGTCTTTTATCCTCTATCAAATGTTTCTAAGCTTTATATTTTCTATTTATCTTTGAAAAATGGAAACCCAAACCTATCAGTCGCATACAGACATATCTATTAAGCTTGAGCATTATCATTCATTGGCAACATGTAAATTTCTTTGAGCAAAGAGTTTGACTTTCTTGAGATTGCTTTGAAAAGTGCTATATACACTATGTATTCTTTTTTACATTATGTATTCTAAAATATATGTTGATCTTTGAATATTGGATTTTGATAAATGTCATATTGAAATGGAAAATAATATAGTAATTTGTGAATGATTTAAGTCATAGCCTACATAATTTTTATTTTTATTTTTGTTTTGCCTTATTAAATAATGCACAATTCTATTCCTTGTAAATTCAGAAAAGTACATGTTTTTTAAACAGTGTATTTTTTGGACAAAAAATAGATAGGTATACAATAGTATTTTCAAATTCTTAGTTCTAATTAACTTTGATATCAGCTGGTTCATTTCCCAAGTAATATATAAAGATATTTTATTTTCCATTAGCCATATAGTTGTCCATTTGTTAGACTTGTTGATATTTTATGATTTGTTTTTTATTTTTTGGTCACGCCCTGTGAGTCTGACTATGCACTCAGATATTGCTCCAGGCTAAGGGGATCATATGAGATGCAGAGGATCTAACAGAGGTCTCTCTTGGATCAGCTGTGTGCAATGCAAACGCCCTACATCTGTGTTATCTCTTAAGCCCCAGACATTTTATGATTTATGTAGGAATATATTTACTATCTCATAAATAAATGCAAGATAATTTCATTGTTGTATTGCCCACAATTCTTTTATAATGACACCATTACTAACATACCCTTTTTATCATAACTATATACACTATAAACTTTTTTTTATTTTAGCTCATTTCTATAAACTCATGGTTAAACAATTTACCATGAACTATATTAAATTAGAAAATATACTATATAGCTTTAAGAAAACAGTTCCTAAAATGTATAACTTCTATTATATTATATAGTTGGTTTTATCTATATAGTAATAATATTTGCTTTATATGATATAATTATATATGAGTAGTTTAAAACTGTAAGTTTTCTTTTTACTTATTTTTAAGTTGGAAATACATATTTCCTCTTATAATGCTATTTATTTCTATTTAAATAAATTTTAATATGTACCTTTAAAGGAATTTACAGCTGAGCTAATCAGAAACTACAGAAATAAATTTATAATGCATTCTTTTAAGTTTTAGATAGATATGTTACACTAAATTATTGGCAGTACTGTATACTTTTAATATATAGTATGTTTAGTTACTATTCTATGTTAAACTTCTGCTGCTGATTATTATTATTATTATTATTTATTTTATTTTTATTTTTGGTTTCTGGGTCATACCCGGCAGTGCTCAGGGGTTACTCCTGGATCTATCTCAGAAATCGCCCCTGGCAGGCATGGCGACCATATAGGATGAGGGGACTTGAACCACCGTTCTTCTGCATAAAAGGCAAACACCTTACCTCCATGCTATCTCTCTGGCACCTTCTGCTGATATTTATGTTAAAGCTTTTATTTATTTTCACTTTCCAGTTCTTTCTTCCTTAGGAATGCAATTTTTTTATTGGTTAAATTACCACAGCATACATAAACTTTTAGGGGATCTCAGCCCACCAGATGTATCCTCAGATTTTCCTGGTGGGGAAAACTAAAATAACCACCACGGAGTTCCTCAAAAGGCCCGCTGTGGACACCTTTTCCCCCTGCGTGGATGGTTGAGGAATTTCTGAAGAGATGCTTAGCATTACATTTTCGGTTATTATTTGGCTATCTCTCCTTTGTAAATATCAGGCAAAATTGTGGCCTCTATCGAATAATTTGGCTCAGAAATTCCAGCAACAAAGATTACTAAGACAACATTTTTTCTCTTTTTCAAATATGTCCTTGTAGCTGTAGTCTCTGGGTATCAAGGGCGAATGCAGATCCTGGCTATTGCCTCTCCTTTAGAAATAGGGAAACACATTTTAGGTGATTTGGCTTCTTCCTTTACTTGACCTCTAAACCACTAGAGCCCAGCTCAGCCAAGACCAACTTCCTAGATATTTCCTACTTCCTCCTAATCCTGATTTTGCATTTGAAGTAAGCTTGCAAAGAGCTGCTTTGAGTTGTAACCTTCTCCTTTGTAACTTAGAATTTTTACAGTTATACCATAGATTAGGTATTGTTACTGTTGTACTTTGCTTTGTGATTATAATTATTCTTCTCTATACCTATGGCTGGTTTTACCCCTATAAATCTCCTTGCCTAAAGATTAAATTTATTGCACTCCTGCCAGAAGATGTGTTGACCCTACATACCCTGTGTGTGGTATCATTATTTCATATTTCATAATCGGCTGCTCGTGCTCTCACTTTTCTCCCGTGAAGGATTTGCTCCCCACTAGAGATGCTAGACAGAAGACGCCTCCAGCATTAAACAATCTACCAAATATTTTTCAGATAATTTTAGAGAGGTACATATAATAGTTAGAAGTAAGCTTAAATTAGAGAAGAACAGTTTTTTTCATATACTATTAAGTTCGATATTGGCTTCTACTATTTAAAATAATTATACTAGTTGGGGCCACAGCAGTGGCATGGAGTGGCAAGGTGTCTGCCATGTTTCAATCCCCTGGTGTCCCATATGGTCCCCCAAGCCAAGAGCTATTTCTGATCACCTAGCCAGGAGTAACCCCTGAGAATCATGGGGTGTGGCCCAAAAGGCAAAAAAATTATATTATTGTCATGATTTAAGCATCACTTTCCCAAAGTTTAGTAAATTTCATATTTTAGAGGATTTGACAGCTATTGGTAAATATATAAACTCAAAAATAACATCTTTATTGGGGAATGGAGAAATAGTACATCAGATAAGTCACTTGCCTTACATGTAGCCAATCTAGATCTGAATTCCCTATACCATATTTAGTTCTCTTGTCCCTACCAGGAGAAATCCTTGAGCTCTGAATCAGGAGTAATTCTGAGCATTGGTGGGGTTTGAGTTAAATAAGTCAGAGGGAGAAAGATAGACATAGAATAATATCCCTCATCAATGGGATATAATAAAAGTAAAGGATAGTATGGTAATAATATCTAGAGACAATAAAGAGGGATGGGAGGACCAGCCCATGATATGATGCTTGCCACAAAGAGTGATGAGTGTAAAGATAGTTGGAACTTATCATGTTGGACAAGAACTTTGTACTAAAAGGGGATAAAGTGATATTAATGACACCCCCTTATTGAAATAGTGCAAACCACAATGTCAAAAACGAGAGAGAAAGAAAAGCAGAATGTCTCAGAGACAGACAGGGGTGGGACAGGAAAATGGGGGATATTAGTGTCTGGAAAGTTTCACCTGTAAAGAGTGGTGTACAGCCTATAACTAAAACCCAACTATGAACATTTATTAAATAAAGAAATTATTATTAAAATACATAGTTTTTAATGCAAAATTAGTAACTAAAAGGGTCAATTCAACTTTTTAACTTTTAATGGAATAGTCACAGTTCAGATTGCCAGAGAACGAGTAAGGATGAGAGCAGCTAAGAATTTATCAATATAAAATGAGATTAAGTGGTAGGTAATTTAAAAGATAAAATCATTACTAATTACCATCATTATAGAATTATGAACATAAAGTTTATTTTTATTTCTGTGTTTTCAAATGAGGTCCTTTATAGCAATACTAGTGCCAGAAAGAAAAAAGAAATAGGACTGTCATTAGTCTCATTACAAATCCCCCTTTTTACATATTCTCATATATCTTTATTGATATCTATGAATGAATATTAATGACATTTTTGGACATTGAGTTCTAATTTTATTTTGAAGTTAAGGTAATATATTCAAATTTTGATTTGATGTTTCTTCATGGTAATCTTAAAAAATGTAACTAAGACTAAATACATATTCCTTTCAAAATATTTTTTATCTCTAAAGAAAGAATAAAATTGAAACAATTGTTCATTAGAGTTCTTTCACTGAAATAAGTTTGAATGACATGAAAATACTATGCCATAATAAAATTGATTATGAATTTGAATTATTGGCTAAGTCTACTAGCTCTGGCAGTAGCTGAAATGGTAATCCTGTTGACCTCTCATAATTTTACTATAATTGCCCATCAGCTACTTTTTTGGAAGTAGCAACCATGAATCCCTGATTGTCACCGAGAGCTAATTAATCTTAGTACTGCAAGCTTTTCATATAAAACAAAAGATGAAATTAACTGAATATGGACTAATGTCTTTGATGTTTAACTGAAGATGGACTAATGCCTTTGATGTTAGATTTAAGACTATGAAATTGGTACAGAAAGTACAGTGGTTAGTATGCTTGCCTTGTAGGTTCCAGACTTGTATTCTATCCTTGACACCACATATGGCCCCTGCAACCATACCAGTATGGATTTTGAGCATGGAGCTAGGAGGAAAACCTGAATTGAGCTGATATGGCTCCTCCCATTAAGACAATGAAATTAGGGGCCAAGCGGTGGCGCTGGAGGTAAGGTGCCTGCCTTACCTGCGCTAGCCTAGGAGACGGACCGCGGTTCGATCCCCCGGCGTCCCATATGGTCCCCCAAGCCAGGAGCGACTTCTGAGCACATAGCCAGGAGTAACCCCTGAGCGTTACCGGGTGTGGCCCAAAAACAAAAACAAAAAAAAAAGACAATGAAATTAAATAAAACAGTAAACATACTACTTTTGTAATGTATTCTGGGATTCCTTTATTTTATTTTATTTTATTATTTTATTTTATTGGGGGGGCACACCTGGTGACACTCAGGTGTTACTCCCAGCTGTATGCTCAGAAATCACTCCTGGTTTGGGGGACCATATGGGATGCCAGGGGATCCAACCACTGTCCGTCCTAGGCTAGCACCGCCAAGGCAGATACCCTATAGTTCCGCACCAATGCTCTGTCCCAGTATTCTGGGATTCTGCTCCAACATTACGGAATAAAAACAAAAATAGACTCAAAAGATTCTTTACAGAAAGACAAATCTATTAAAAATTTAAAACAAAAGAAAATATTTAAACATCATCAGAAAAAGGCTAATATCCAAGACATACAAGTAACTTCAAAATGATAAACAAGAAACAATGCTATCAAAAGATGATGACAAGATCTGAACAGATAGTTAAGGAAAACATGCAGATGGCTAAATGCATGTGAATTAAAAAGTTCATAATCAGTCAGTGTTAGGGAAATGAAAGTAAAATGATAATCAGATATCACTTAATACCTGTGAGAATTGATCTTTTATTAAAGATCAAAAACATCAAATGCTTATAGTACTGAAAGAACAAAGAATATCACATATTGGTGGTGGTATATGAAATTGGTCCAGTCTCTAAGAAAAAATATGAAGATTTCTCAACAAGCTAACATATGGCTAATTGTATGAACCATTTGTATGTATATAATGAAAGAAAATAAGAACAATAATTTGAAAATTATAGACAAACATATATTCTTTGCAACTTTACATATATTAAATAAGATATGTAACAGCCTCCATTACATCACAGTTCTAAATAAAAGAAATACATTTCTTTTTGCTGCAACGTTGATGAAAATAGTGGAGAGAATGCTAATTAAAATAAGTTATCAGAAATTTAGCTGATGGTCTCATTTGTCTGAGATATAAAAAGAAATAAAGCAAGGGAACAGATAGTACCTGATGAAAAGAAACATTTATGACTGATTAGTTTAGAGAATGATGAGGCAAATATTTTGCACCCCTGAATCACACAATCACTTGAGCATTGCTTTGTGTATACACCAAGTGCAAGGTGTATGCAGCTCAGCACTGCTGGGGTGATTCTGGTGGT
Source organism: Suncus etruscus (assembly GCF_024139225.1). Lineage (NCBI taxonomy): Eukaryota > Metazoa > Chordata > Mammalia > Eulipotyphla > Soricidae > Suncus > Suncus etruscus. Next base: position 73,241,995 of record NC_064855.1, read on the forward strand.
CCAACATTGCAGAGCCTGAAGCAGCACCACATCTCAGATTCCTGGTATTGATCCATTGCTCTGGTTACAAAGTGTCACCTCGAGTGTCCCAGTGCCCTTATAGCTCCCTGCATAAACAAATCACACTAAGACTCTGACTGAAGCATGATTTACCAATAGTTGATGGTAGAATCAAAGGATTGAGAGATTATCATTTACGGTGAAAGATATTCTCAATTTGATGTTGGGATTATATGCAAATTAGAATATGCAATATGGTATAAAGCATCTTTACCTAGATAAAATAAAGTAAAATAACATATTTCATTTGCGAAAATCTGAAAGAGTACTTCATAATTCTAATATTATAACAACACTTGGAAGAAAAATAAAAGTGAATTCCAGGCCTGTTAGCAGGTTGTCTTCACTTAGCATTGTTACTTTTTATTTCCTGTGGTGTTATGTTCACTACATAAGTTTTTGACATTCACACCTTTAATCCATTATAAATTTGTATTACAAAATAGGGAAACAGTACTTATTAATTTTGAAATGTCTACTTATAGTTATTGTTACTAGTAAACTAAGAGTTTGTGCCCAACAGTATATACTTCTAAGTGAAGTCAAGTAAAATGTGACATTGCATAAAACTATTTCTACACTACTATTATTTTCACCTATTCCCAAGGATGAATTCTATTGCAGAAAAAATTTCTGAGGATACTATTTCTTTTTTCAATACATAACCTTTTTCTGGAAAACAAACAAATTAAACTTAAATTTAAATGCTTCTTATAAATTATTATGCTAAAACATACATCTAAATATATGGTTTTTTAAAATTATTTACTGTGATTGAAATAGCTACATGTTGATCAATGAGGCATAAGCATTAACTTTAATGAAGTGTTGCTGAATCTAGTACATCTCAGACATACTCAGAAGAAATGTAGTGAGAGACATGAAAGCATCTAAGAGAATCCCTACCTCACACCTATGTTCATTGCAATGCTATTTATAATAGACTATGGAAATAACCAAGAAGCCCTTCAAAAGATGAATGGCTAAAGAAACTGTAGTACATATACACAATGGAATATTATGCAGCTGTCAGGAGAGATAAAGTCATGAAAATTTCCTATACATGAATGTAGATGAAATCTATTATGCTGAGTAAAATAAGTCAGAGGGAGAGAGATAGATGCAGAATAGACTCCCTCATTTATGGGTTTTAAGAAAAAAAAGACACTTTTGCAATAAATCTCAGAGATAAAGACAAAAGAGAGGAGGGCTGGAAGATCCAGCTCATGACATGAAGCTCACCACAAAGAGTAATGAGTGCAATTAGAGAAATAACTACATTCAGAACTATCATAACAATGTGAATGAATGAGGGAAGTAGAAAGCCTGTCTAGAGTACGGGCGGGGGTGGGTTGGGGAGGAGGGAGATTTGGAATATTGGTGATGGGAATGTTGCACCTGTGAAGGGGGATGTTCTTTACATGACTGAAACCCAACTACAATCATATTTGTAATCAAGTTGTTTAAATAAAATATTAATAAAAAAGACTTAGCTAAAGACTGACTCTCTGTAAAAAAACAATGCTTTTAAGCAACTTGATCATTCTGAGAGGGAAATGATATCTGTTTAAAAAAAGGGGGGGTTGGCAGGGATATGCTCATCTGACAAAGAAACTATGGAGATTAACTGACCCACTATATGCCTAATTTTTGTACTGCATAAAAACAATGACCTGGTTGTTCAGTTTGTTTATTGTTTTCATTGTCGTAATTTGTGTTGTTGTTATTGTTTGTTTTGGGGTCATTCCCAGACTTTTCAGACTTACTCTTAGCTTTGTGCTCAGAGATCAATACTGGCAAGCTTGGGGGACCATATGAGGTGCTGGGTATCCAAGCTAGATCTATTGCTTATATGGCAAGCACTATACTCACTCTACTATCTCTCTCACCTCCTGGTGGTTCAGCTTTTATGAGATATTTGCAGTGATCTTCAGTCATTAAAATATGTCTTATTATATTAATATATGTCTACTGTTCTTCGTTCACTTTGAACCTTAAACATTAAGAAACACTTTTCTGTATCTGTATAAGAAATTAATACTTGATTATTTCATGAAGTAAATCTCTGAAGATAAAGTTTCTATGTAGTAAAAAAGACTCATGAATCCTGTTCTATGTAACCAATAGCTGAATTTGTTTTATTTTTCTTTTGAGTTTTTTGATGAATAGTAGATCCATTCCCTTTTTGCTGTATTTTTCCATTTGTTTGGCTTGGTTATTTATTAAAACTTGCCCATTTTGGAAATTCAAATAAAATATGACTTATAAATATGTATAGATCTAGATTTTTATAATTGAATTTAATAAAATATTTACTGCCTTCTAATTTAAAGGTAAATAGTTTAAGTATTTAAATGTTCCAACTAGAATTTATATGGACTTTCATACAATGATTAAGACAGTGTAGTGGGTAAGGTGCTTATCTGCATGCTCCCAATTGGGTTCAAACCCCAATATCCCATATGGCATCTGGAACCCTGACAGGAGTATCCCTGAGTGCAGAGCTAGGAGTAGCACATGAACATGGTCAACTGAAGCCCCCAAACAAACAAACAAACAAAAAAACCGAGAAAACAAATAAACAAACGAAATTATATGTAATCCTTTCATTGAGATAGACTTTACATTTTTAATAAAATATTATAGTATTGTGAACTGGTTTTAAAAAAATTAAACATACATACTTAGTACTTAGGAGGTTTTCCCCAAAACATATTTAGAAATAATCATATATTTGAGTGATGTTAGACCTTCACTTATGTATGTGCCATACTGGTTTATAAAAAAAAACAAATATTTAAGAAGATTATTTATAAGTTCAAATGAAAGCTATAAATGCTTTTATGGAAGGGTGGAAAAGATGAAGGATTTAGAGTAAAGAAAAAATAAATATCGAGTGTTCTTATGGCTATTTTATTTGCTAGCTACAGGATTCTGAGAATTTATGACCTTTCAATTTCATGTTTTTTTCATCAATTAGATAAGGATGGCATGAGTCATAGACCATTTTACCTTGGAGTATTAGTTATCTTAATATATATTATCCACATAAAGTGAAAGTGTTAAGAAACGTTATCAATGTAAACATTGATATTAATTTCTAATTTCCAAAAATGAACCAAAATAACTTTGCTTTCATCTTACTCTATTGTTTTATGTGCCTTAAACTTATTTTTCAGAAATTCCATAAGCATAAATACACCTTGCAATTTTATATAAGGAAACAAAGCAGAATTATATTACTTTATTTTATACCAAAATATGTACTGGTATGTGTACAAATTATATTCTGGTAAATATGTATCATTTATATTTGTATATTGTATTGCATTCATAGAGAACTGAAAAAGTTATTCCTTACTATTTCTCATTTATTTGTTAATTTTTTTGCATGTACTAGAATATTATTTAAAATATCTTTATTCATATTTATATTTTATTGTATTTGGTATCTGGATTACATCTGGAAGAGTTCATTGGTTGCTCCTGGATCTGTACTCAGGAATTACTAATGGTTGGCTGAGGGCTTTCCATTGTAAAACTATAATCTTTACATGGTTTCCATGTAAAACTAAATTCTTATTATATTAAATGTTTTTTCTCTCTGGCAGTGGTCCTCAAACTATGGCCCATGGGCCACATATTGTATTTGTATCTGTTTTGTTTCTTCATTGCAAAATAAGATATATGCAGTGTGTATAAGAATTTGTTCATAAGTTTTGTTTTTACTACAGTCAGACCCTCCAATGGTCTGAGGGACAGTGAACTGGCCCCCTGTTTAAAAAGTTTGAGGACCCCTGCTGTAAAGCTTCAATAACTCATGTTTCCTACTTATATCTTTGAACATAAATTTATCAGAGTAATTAGCAAGCATATTTGAGAGACTTAAGATCTGCTAAATTAACCAAATAATCTATGTGATATTTTACAAAAAACTCTACATAATGATTGGTCAACACAAAGCAACAAATGAGTGTAGTGGGTTGAGCATGATTAGTCATATGCAAGGTAAACACCCTACCCATTGTATAATAACTTAGGTCTCATTTTTTCTGCTTTATATATATATATATACATATATATGGAGAAACATGCTAAATAATGCATGCTAGATTTTTAAAATATTAGGTAATAAGGCTTTCTATAATTCAGCAAAGATTGTATTTTTATTTGTGTCTTTAGTTTACTCTGTAAATTTGACATCTTGAAAACATTGTATATTTTCACACAAATTGCATATATTCACACAAACATATATACATATGTTTCTATATATGCATATATAGTTTAATGTTCATGATATATTATATAAGTATCTTTATATAAAATACTAATTTAGCCAACTATAAGCAAATCTATAATAAATGGTAAAACAAAACCTTTATTTGTTCTTAAAATTAGTCTTTATGTGTCAGAGAAACAGAACTTGTGAACTGCCCCTGGTCCCTTAGGAGTCATCAGAAGTTACCCCTAAGCAATTCAGATTAGGCTATGGCTCAATGCCCTCCCTAAGGGAAAAAAAAAAAAAACAGTCATCATAAACTTAAAGTCTTTAAGTGGGTTGTCCTTATCTAAAGATAGCTTATCCTGCTAAGTTGTACTTATATTCCATGTAAAACTAAATCCTCATTATATTAAAAGATTTTTTCTCTCTGTAAAGCTTCAATAATGCATTTTTCCTACTTTAATCTTTGAACTTGAATTTAACAGGGTAATTAGACTATATATTTGAGAAAATTAAGATATTCCAATTTAACCAAATAATTTATGTGGTATTTTACAAAGAACTTTACCTAATGATCTAGTCAACATAAAGCTAAAATTGTCTTGTGACACTTCAATTCTCATTAAATGTTATCCATGAACTATATAATCTACCAGTAGTTATCATGTAAAACACTAATATCATTTGCATAGATGAATTATTAATGATAAAATTATTAAGGCTGACAAGAAGAGAAAGTAATTGAAGAGAAAGATACAAATCAAAATGCTTATATACTAAAATTTGTATAACAATTAATGGTAAAATTAAACAGATAAGTGAAAAACAGTAAAGAAGGTGTGATGGCTATTCTCCCACCCCTAGCTCCCCCCAAAAGAGAAAGAAACAAAACAGATTTTAATTTTTATTATGAAAATATAAATATTTTCATTTAAAAATTCAAATGAGTGCTTGCGTTTGAAGAGTTTTATTTTAATCAGAAACTAGAATATTTGTTAAATATGACTAGTCGATGGCATACTTTTTTATATATAAATAAAATAATTTGGCTCTAAGGAGCATTATTAAGGCTTACTAAACAAGAAATGTTGAGAAAATGTTTATTTTTATATTAATATAATTATATTACACATATGCATTATATAAACATATGAAAATTTATATCTATGTTGCTAGGTATTATATAAGTGGCAATGCACAGAAATTATATGTATATATGTCATATCAGATTAAAATTGACTTGTGTATTTTATGACAATCAAGGTGCCCACAAACAATTGATTTGGTAAAAAAAATTATGGGGTATATACATAAAGATACTATGAAACTACAATAAAAGTGAAACCATAAAATTTACAGCTATGTATATGGAACTAGAGTAATCATGTTCAGTTCAGACAACTATAGAAAAGGGAAATATACAGAATTCCTTCCATATACATATGTAGAATATAACAAGCATAGTTAGGAAGGACAAATAACCAAATGTGGGGGATAGGGAAGTGGGGTGAGTAGTGAGAGGAGAATAAAACATGAGTTCATGGGTTGGAGAGGTGATCCAGAGACAAGTGCAGAGATAAGCAAAAACTGGTGATGAGTATTGAGATGGAATAATGTATGCATGAAACCTTAACAGTAGTATTGTAATCACTGTTACATTATTTTTTAAATGACAGGCAAAAGCTGGAGTCTTTTTAAATGACAAATATGCCACTTTTCTTTCCATCATTGGTGTATTGGTCTGGCTAGGAGCCCAGGTCTCTCACATAAAGATCAACCTGAGAATAGCATGCTAACATATGGTAATATCTTATAAAGGAAATACATAAACTATCTACCAATATGTGAGTTTCTTTTAAAGCATATTAACACAAAACACAATATGTATTTTTTCAGTAATAGACCCTCTTACAAATAATATATTACAGATAATATATTACTATATGTTTCTTAAGTTAAAAAATAATCTAAGGAACAGATATACAAAATATCATTTCTTATAAAGTAGGAAATTTGAAAGTCACTGTGTTCTTTTGAACAAAGAGAAGACCATTTAAATTTGGGGAGCAGAGTAAAAATAAGTGTTTATTTTTCTGATTATTTCATGTTAGCCAATCTGATTTTATAAGATGTAATGCTTTCTCTCTGTGTGACATTTCTCTAACTAATAAGGTAGGGTTTGATATTGAAAATTAAAATAATGAACTATGTTTTCACTCTGCATATTGCTAAAATAATAGTCACATTTACATGTACTGAATTCATCTCATTCATTGAAGATTTGAGCATAACAGAATAGAACTGTGCTACAAAAGTTATATTTGTTTTATTTTTTGTTTCATTTCTCTAATATGATGCCTTTATTAAAAGATAATTTTAATTTTCTCCTGTAAACTATATGAGCAGCTAATCAAGATCTTATATTTACTGCTTTTATCCTTAAACTTTTTATCACATGCACATATTACCTAAATGAATATTACAACTATGAATATCTTGGTATAATACATATACCTTAAGAAAATGAACACTGAGATTTATAACATAATTAATAGAAAAGTACTTTTTTATGGATTAAAATTACTAGTTACTTTTTTTGGCTGCATGTTATAATAAATTTTTTTCAGGAAAAATAAGATGGACATTTCTTAGGAATACATCATAAGGTAGGTTATATAAAGTTTTTTCAATTCATATCTTTATATAAACACCTTTATTGCAAATATGACTGTAGTTGGGTTTCAGTCATGTAAAGAACACCCCCCTTCATCAGTGCAACATTTCCATCATCAATATCCCAAATCTCCCGCCTCCCTACCCCACCCCCACCTGTACTCTAGGTGGGCTTTCTACTTCCCTCATTCATTCCCATTGTTATGATAGTTCTCAATGTAGTAATTTCTCTAACTGCACTCATCACTCTTTGTGGTGAGCTTCAAGTCGTGAGCGCGACTTTCCATCCCTCCTCTCTTTTGTCTCTGAGAATTATTGCAAAAATGTCTTTTATTTTTCTTAAAATCCATAGATGAGTGAGACTATTCTGCATCTATCTACCTCAGTTTCTCCCCGTCGCCAATCTTACAGCAGGGTCGACCCCTTCTGCCTGCATTCACAGACAAAGGAGTCACCAGCACCTCTGGGTAGCCGGTTTTCACTCACTCACTCACTCACTCACTCACTCACTCACTCACTCACTCACTCACTCACTCACTCGCTGATTCAGTCTTTCTTTGCCTTTTGGCCTTAGCGGCTCCAGGAAACAGTTTTTTTTTGGGGGGGGGGGGCTGGGGCCTTCCTGGCCTTCTGAGGAGAGCTTCAGGAGAGAAGAGAAGAGAAACAGGCAAAGCTGATAGGTCCCCGCAGTTTCTCCCAGTCTCCAATCTCACAACAGGGCTGACCCCTTCTGCCTGTATTCAAAGACAAAGGAGTCAGTTCTCTGCCTTACACCCCTGGTAGCTGGTTTTCACCAGTTATATAAAGTTTTTAGAGTATTTAAACTTAACTTTTTAAAAATATTACTTTATTGTTTACCAGATATTTTTTTTATTTTAATTATGAGAACAAGGATGCAAAGAAAGAGGACAAGGTAAAGTTACAGTGGAAGGACAATCACCCATAACATAATTCTCAGAAGTCCCCTTGCTGATATCTTAACTTTGAAATTTCAGCCAAAGAACATTAAGATAAATAAGACAGAATCCATGTACAATTACTTTGTCCCTCAAGTCCCCAGATTGTAACACCTTATAATATTTCTTAACAGCACACATGGCAATCTAAAGCCATAAAACTTACATAACTCCTTAAACATTACAGGCATAGTATTTTTTTACATTTCCATATACATGCATATTAGCTTAAGTTAACCTCAAATTTTAAGTTTTTTTTTTTTAAGGATTAGAGTAAAAGGAGCACAGTAAAAATGGTGTTAGAGTGGCAATTGTTGTTTGCATAGGCCCATCAAAATATGAGGGACATGGAAAGAAATAACCTTGGCCTAAATACAAAGAGACCCGACCCCTGAAGTTTCCTGGCACAAGACCAACTCTCTAAGCTCCAGGCAAGCTAGATCGTCCATTCTAAGACATTGTAGTGCTAACACACTTTTATTTTTCACTCAGTCTCTGTCGTTGGTATCATGTTTCTGTATTAAAGATCCTGGAATCTGCATATCCTACATTGAAGTCAGGATGTGAGCATCCCTCTCGTTTCACTTCACAATCAAAGGGCAATGCAGGGAGCCCTGTCCTGTAAGCAGGTCGTTGTGGTTGTTAAGTCTTCTCAGTGTTAAGGGAAGTCTCTTTTGAGCAGGTCGATGTCTGAGCAGTGTAGGGTCTTCCATGGTAGAGGATTACTTCCAGATGATGTTATAGACCAGCCTGGATGTTCCGTGGATGGCTTCCCTGGTTCAGGGGTGAATGGAAAATGCCCTTTCTTCTGAGGTCTGTGCCAGGTCAATGTTCAGGGTGTAAGGTCCCCTTGCACTACAAGATTTGTGTGTTCCAATCTCTATTAGATAGGATCTTATTTGTATGTATAGTATTTTCCCATTTTAATGTGCCTATGCAAAAAAGGAACAATGCCACTTGGGTGTTATTGGCGCATATGGGGGCCATAGGAAACAATTCCCAACAATTCGCTATGATATGGTTCAATCATAAGCATTAAACTGGGGGACTCTTTCACCAAAATTCCTTGTTAAACAGCTCAAAAAGAGAAGATAAAACGTGGTTAGAATCGTCATTGTATAAGATAACATTTAGTAAGAATTACAGTTGTCAGAGAAAAAACACAAAGTATTCTAAAGAAATATGTGTCCATTTTATGTGTCTTGAAAGAGTTTGGGGTTGTTAGACACAATGCACGGCTTTGGTCTGTGATTAGGATTGTACACAACTGAAGTTAAAAAGAGTAATGTAGGTTAATAACGTTTGGGGGGGTTAGAGAGTTAAGGAGTAAAAAAGAGATTGTAGGGGTGTGTGAAAGGGCAGAATAAAAAATGAACATTCTACATATGCAAAGCATACTCTCAATAAATGAAGTACGCGGGGGCATGAGCCCCCTCGCGGTTCTGTAGTTTTTGGATGCATAGGGAGGAATTTCTCCCCCCTCCCCCCAGGGCCCAATTAACCAGGCATGGCCCTGAAGACCCGCCTGGTGTGGGGGGGATCTTGTTCCCCTGGACTATGTGGTCAGCCCAGGGGGCCTATGGCTAGCTGTCCTGCCCAAAGCCCCCAACATACCAGGCAAAGGCACCAGAAATCCTGGCATGTGGAGTGTTCTGAGCCCAGCTGAGCCTCTGTAGTTTTTGGATGCATAGGGAGGAATTTCTCACCCCCACTCCCCCAGGGCCCGATTAACAGGCGTAGCCCTGAAGACCCAACTGGTGTGGGGGAGATACTTGTTCCCCCTGGACTATGTGGTCAGCCTAGGGGGCCTATAGCTAGTATGTACTGCCCAATGCCCCCAACATACCAGGCAAAGGAGACCACGAAATCCTGGCATGCGGAGTCGTTCTGAGCTCAGCCGAGCCTCTGTAGTTTTTTTACAGATACTTTTTATAAGTGCAAACTGAATTTCCCACATTATAGTATTAATTACATTAAATATGTTCCTATCGTTGGGAGAAACGTTTTTAAAAACATTTTTAAACTTTTCTTTCAATTTTAATATTTGAAAATAATGTTATAATTTTATTTATTCATCTTGAAAGCACAAAGAATTTATGATGGATTTCAGACATATGATCTTTAACCATAAGTTTTTATTTTATGTTTTGAAGGGAAGGGTTTTGTTTGTTTTGGGGGGCACACACAGCAGAGCTCAGGGTTTAGTCCTGGCTCTGTACTCAGAAATTGCTCCTGACACACTCTGGGGACCATATGGGATGTCAGAAGTAAACCTGGGGCCTGTCCCTGGTCAGGCTGTGTGCAAGGCAAACACCCTGCCCCCTGTGCTATACATGCCAGTTTTTAACCACCAGTTTTTTTTTATGTTTGTTTTTTGGGCCACACCCGTTTGATGCTCAGGGGTTACTCCTGCTAAGCGCTGGCCTTGGTTACTCCTGGCTTGTGGGGACCATATGGGACGCTGGTCGTGATCTTTCCTTGGCTAGCGCTTGCAAGGCAGACACCTTACCCATAGCGCCACCACGCCAGCCCCAACCACCAGTTTTTAAACATCAATGTCTACTTCTCTCCAAGGACATGGGTCGCGATCTTTCCTTGGCTAGCGCTTGCAAGGCAGACACTTTACCCCGTAGCGCCACCATGCCAGCCCCTAACCACCAATTTTTATTTTTTTTGTTTTTGTTTTTTGTTTTTTTTTTTTTTGGGCCACACCCGGGCCGGTGCTCAGGGGTGACTCCTGCTCTCTGCTCAGAAATAGCTCCTGGCAGGCACGGGGGACCACTATGGGACACTGGGATTTGAACCAACTACCTTTGGTCCTGGATCGGCTGCTTGCAAGGCAAAACACCACTGTGCTATCTCTCCGGGCCCCCAACCACCAATTTTTAAACATCAATGTCTACTTCTCTCCAATAGCATACCCTTCCCTTTCTCTTTCATCCCCATTTTTTTCTTTATTTAAAACAATGAATCACATCACATAGCTGACATAGTTGAACATAATACATTTGTTTCCAGATAAGTGAGGGAGAAAGTATAAAAAAAGAAAAAGAAAAAATATAAAGGAAGAACAGAAAATTTAATAAAAGAAAGAAAATAGAAGAAGTGCAATTGCAAACGTTTGTGAAAGTTATTGTATCTCCAATGAAATCATTAATACAACAGCAGAGGGTTTAGTAAGCGCCTGGTTCTTAGCTGTCCTGTTAAATTGGTGTATTCATATATAGGAACACAATACATTAAGAATTCAGCAATTGAAAACATGATTTGAATTATTATTGATACCTGTGGCTTTTGTGGAAAGGAGGCTGCCAGGCCTACTGGAAAAAGGAAGTTGTAGGTGGAAGGTACGACCAATAGCAACAAAAATCCCTGGTGATATCAGCCAAAACAGTGGAGGATCTGAAGTTTGGTGAGGTTGGTGTTCCCAAATGGAAGCATGGAGTGGCCAGGCATAAAACTATGATTCTGGGTGATAGAAATAGTAGAATAGCTTCAAAGGGCAAGTGCTTGTCCTGACCTCTCTCCCAAGAAGCCAGTTTTTCTGCTGTGTTGCCAATGTACCCATAACTTTTACCACTTGATGACATCGCGTTCTAGAAAAGAGTGAGTCTATCAATGGTCCCTATAGAAATAGGCTACTACATTTGTGGCCCTCATCCCATTTTAAACTTTTAATTTATAATATTTCCAACTTATTTACAGCACTTTCTTCTTTTCTTATAAAGCGTGATGTTATGCTTTGGACAGCACTTAGAGAAATGTACATATCAGATACTCACTCCAATTTTCCTCAAATTTCTCTCCTTAAAAAATTAAAATATGACTTTAGAGCTATGAAATTATATCTTTGAATGTTGATAAGAGCAGATCATCTCAACTTTAACATAGACAATTATTATCAAAAAGTGATGAAATCATATATGACTTGGCAATATAATATATTTAGTTTTAGTATAATTTAAATATCTAAATGTGCATAAAATCAATGTTTTACCTTTCTTTGAGGATATACAAAGAGTATTTTCATTCTGAAAAATGTAAAAGTGTCAATATTGGGATTTATTATTTTTATTTTTAATATAATTTCTAAAAAACACTCTTTTCTTTTAGATCTTTTTTTTTGTTTGTTTGTTTTGTTTTGTTTTGTTTTGTTTTTTGGGCCACACCCAGTGGTGCTCAGGGGTTACTCCTGGCTGTCTGCTCAGAAATACCGCCTGGCAGGCACGGGGGACCATATGGGACACAGGGATTCGAACCAACCACCTTTGGTCCTGGATCGGCTGCTTGCAATCAAACACCGCTGTGCTATCTCTCCAGGCCCTCTTTTAGATCTTTAAAAAGTTACTTTATTTAAACACTGTGGTTTACAAGATTTTTCATAATGCAGTTTTTTCCACAGTTAAAATGTTATTTGTGATTGAATTTCAGTCATACAATGTATAGCACTCTTCACCGGTGCACATTTCCATCAGCAATGTCATTAGTTTTCCTCCTGTCCTCCCCCTGCCCATTCTGATGCCAACTATCATTGTCTTAGTGGTACTTTCTCTGCCCTAACAGCACTCCTTTTATCTTTGCGGCAAGCTTCCTACATGGACTGATTTTCTTGATTCTCTTTGTATCTTCTTTAAATATTATTACCATAAAATATTTTATATTCCACCAATGAGTTTAAAAATGATACATTTATGCCTTTATCTCTCACTTATTTTGTTAAGCATAATATTTTACATATCTATCCATGTATAAGCAAATTTCAAGAGTATTTTTTCTATCTGCTGCACAATATTCCATTGGGTAAGCACATCATTGTTCTTTTATCCACTCATTTGTTTTCAGCTCTTGGGTGGTTTCCCAATTACTATGAATAGCACTGCAATGAACATAGGAGTGTAGAGGATTTTTTTTTGCATTATGTGTGTGTGGTTTTTTGTTTGTTTGTTTGATTGTTTTTTGTTTTTTTTGTTCCTAGGAATTGTATTGCTGAAAGCTCAATTTCTTTTTTTGAGTAATGTCCATACTGTTTTCCAAAGTGCAGGACTAATTGACATTTCCACCAACAATCAATGACTTTCACCTATTTATGCATTTGTTTGAGAACTGGTTGTTCTTGTTCTTTTGATATGTACTGTGAAATGATATTTCATTGTTGTTTTTATTTACATTTCCCTAATGATTAACATTGTGAAACATTTTTTCATGTTTTATGACCATTCTGTATTATTCTGAGGAAAGTTCTATTCATGTCTTCTTCCCATTTGGGGATGATAAAGTTAGATATTTTTTCATGTTAAATTCTTATATGTATCTTCAGTCTCTATAAGTGTTTTATATTTCTTATGTACCATTGCCTTATATATCTTAGATATTAAACCCTTTATCAGATATATGGTGATTATCTTCTTACAAATATATGGGCAGTCTTGTATCTTAGCCACTAATTCCTTTGAGTGCAGATGTAGTTTTATGTAGTCCTATTTGTTTATTTTTGCTTCAGCTTGCTTGGTCTTTCATCCAAAGCTTTAGCTTCAATTTCATGGTATGTTCTTTTTTATGCTTTCCTCTAAGAAAATATGACAGAGTGGCGTTGAAGTCTCCATAAGTGTGTTGTTATTGATGTCTTTCTTCAAGTGTATTAGTAGTTTTATTGTTTTATTTTTGGCCAGTTTAGGGCTGTGATTTTTTTCCCGATGTACATATAACCCTTGAGAATTGACCCTTTCTGTTACAACTTTTTTAAGCCTGAAGTCTATGGTGTCCAATATTAATATGGCCACCCAGCTATTAAAGGTGTTTTCTTAAAGTACCATCCTGCAACCTTTGACATTGAGTCTGTTTGTTCAAACAATTCAAATGTCTTTCTTGCAGATAGCAAATTATTGGTTTCAATTTTCTGCCACTCTTTGACTATTAATTGGTGAATTTATTCTATTGCCATTGAGTGAGGTGATTGTCATGGATTTTTGTGCAACTTCTTGTAGAATCTTGGTATGTCTGTGGAGTTTGCCTTGTCTTAAGGTCACCCCTTCAATTCTTTTAAGCATGATTTGAAGCTATGTATCCTTCCCTCAAACATGAATGAGAGTTAGCTGTATTAAGTATTTTGGTGAAGTGTTAATCTAATTAAGTTTCTCACTATATCCTATCATTGCTGTTGAGCCAGCAGAGTTACTTGTGTTAAATCTGCTGTAAATCTTAAAGAAGTTTCTTTGTGATTTCCTTTTTGGATCTTGCAGCTTTCATTTTTCTATCATAATGGTTTTTATCATTGTGAGTAGGATGCTTCTTTGGACACTATTATGTGGATATCTTCTAGAGATGGTACTTTTCTGGCCTCTATGATGTGGTACAAGTACTCCAGCTCTTGGGACATCTCAACAATGGTGTCTTTGTTAATTTTTCATAAAATTTTTCTTATTGAGTCTCTGGGACCCCTATGATTCTTACGTTGTTTCTATTAAATTTTTCATAAAGTTCTAATGTAATCTGTCCACTTATTTTGAGGGATTTTGTCCATCTTCTGTTTCTTTAGCCTAGATTCCATATTCTGATGTTGTCTACAGATATAATTTACTTATAAACATGTTTGTAAAGTTGGTGCTTAAATAAATAAATAACTTATTGATTGTATGTCTGGGGAACATTCTCTGAATACTCAAGTCTATTCCATTAATTTGAGGGTCTGTCTTTATTTCAATACCATGCTGCTTTAATGATTATGTTTTTGTAATACAATTTAAAGATGGGGAAGGTGATATCTCCCATTTTCATTTCCTAAGGGTTGCTTTTGTTTTTTATCATTGTTTATTATTCCAAATAAATTTCAGGAATGTTTGATGCATTTCTTTGAAGAATGTTAGGGTTATACTTAGAGAAATTGCATTAAATATGTATACTGCTTTGAAGATTATTGCCATAATAATTATGTTAATTCTCCCAATTCATGAACAAGGTATTTGTCTCCATTTCATTGTGACCCTTTTATTTCTTGAAGCAGGGTTTTGTAGTTTTCTTTAGAAAAACATTCTTCAACTTTTTAGTTAACTCCAAGGTTTTTGAGTTTCTGTTGCACTATTGTGAATGGGAATGGTTTTATAAAATCCTCTTTTTCTTTATTGTTATTTGTATATAAGAACACCATTGATTGGTGCATGCTAATTTTGTAGCCTGTCACTTTACTACATAAACCTATTTTTTTCCTAGGAGATTTTTGAAGTAGTTCCTTGAGTTTTCTAAATATAGTAATATGTCATCTATAAGCAGTGAGAGCTTGACTGCTTCTTTTCCTATCTGGATGCCCTTCAGATACTACAGAGATTCAAAGCATAATCAGAGACTACTTTGAGAAACTCTATGCCACAAAACAAGAAAACCTAGAAGAAACAGCTAAATTATTAGAATCTTGTAATCTTCCACTGTTGAAACAAGAAGAGTTAACATATGTAAAGACCCATCATTATTGAGGAAATTAAGATGGTAATCAAAAGTCTTCCGAAAACAAAAGTCCAGTGAAGCATTCATTTCATTGAATTTTGTTACTATATCCCACCACTGCCTTTGGGCCTTGAGGGTTTCTAGTTACAGGTTTGTTATGTTAAGGATATTACTTTGAATGTAATTTTCCTTTTAGATATCCTGCTATCAGAAATATATCTCTATATTTGGTATTTGTTATTGTGACTACATGTGCTTTTCTTTGGATCTTTTAGCTGATACTCTTTAGGTATGCAGTATTTGGTCACTCTTTAGCTCTGGGAGTTTCTTTGCAATTATGTTCTTGGCTGTTCATTCTTTCTGGATATTCTCTTACTGGGTCTCTGTGATTCTTATGTTGTTTCTGTTGGGTTTATCAAAGACTTTTATTTTCAATTGTTCACTTTCTTTGAGGAATTTTTCCATTGTCCGATCATTTGTTTTATGACTCTTTTCCAATCTATTCTGATGTACTAAGTTTTTATGCATCTCATGTTCCAGCTCACACTGTCCTTAGCTGCTGTTCCTCTCTTGAAGAGACTTTCCAGTGAGGTTTTAATTTTGCCTACCATGATTTTTAGTTATGTTATTTCAGTTTGTATTTCTCTCATTACTATTTTCATATCCTCTTAATTCTTATTTGTGTTCATTTAGCTCTTCCTATGCTTATTTTGAGTCCTATAAGGATCCTCGATATTTCTTCTCTAAAGTCTTTATCTGAGAGGCTAAAAGAATGGTTGGAACTTTTTGGGTCATCAGAGCTGCCATCTTCATTTTTTATGCATTGTGAGGACTATGTTTTTTTCCTTGTCCCCCCCTTGTAGTGTGGTGTTTCTGAAATGTACTGGTGTTTATTGGCTAGGAGACATGCACTGCCATGAAGGAGAAAGGAGTGGCCATGCTCCTCTGGCTCTCCCCTTCATGGGATAGGACAGTTTACGTACTTCTGAAGAAGAGCCTTCAGGAAATAATCTGAATTGGGTGGTTCACAGCAGCAGCCATGTCAGTTTGAAAATTTTTTTAATTTTAAAACTTAAAAATGTATTAATTAGCTAAAATTAATATATATTTAACTTTATCTAAATGGTTTCCTCAATATATGAAAATATATGCATTGAATAATTGTATATTTATGGCATTTCACATTATTTTAATGGAAGCCTATTGTATACTATCTGGCAATCTTTTTCTAGTGGATTTATTTAATGTATATACTGCAAAAAATTATGTTTTAAATCATGCAGCAGTGTTTGATACTATAAATTATGTTCCCTATTGAGCCAGAAAAGGATAGTTGGTAATAAAATATTAGGAGGATATAATTGTTATTGTGGGCACTTCATTAGAGCAGAAATAATCAATACATATGCACTTATGTTGAAAAATAACTTTAGTGATATAATAAATCAGATAAAACTAGTATAATGCTTTAGAGGTACTAAAATAATGTAATGCAGCCATCTATGTTGTCCTCATTTACACTGATTTAAATTTTGGGTTCTTTAAAAAGAGAATTTTATTAAATTAATTACAATTGTTCCTTATATTCTTTTTAATTTATTTACTGTTTAGTTTGTGCTTTTAAATATTAATTTAAGCATTTATTTCAATTGTAGGGAATTTGATTTTTTTTCTTTAATCCCCATTGCTGTATTTGTGTGTGTTCTCAGCATCTTATACTCATTCATTCTCTTTTTACTTTCCTTACAACAGTTTAAGGGCCTGGAGAGATAGTAAGTACAGTAGTAAAGTGTTTGCTTGCATTACATGCAGCCAACATGAATTGGATCTCTAGCCACAAATAAAGTCCTCTGGGTTCCCATAAGGAGTAATTTCTGAATCCTAAGTGCAATGCCAGGAGTAAGCCCAAAGCATTGCTAGGTGTGGCTCCAAAACAAAAACAAAATAACAAATAGTTTGATTCAATAAAAACTGAACATTCAACAAAGAAAAAATAAGATAATTATATGCAAGCATATTAGTTATGTATAATATCTCCTATTTTATTCATGGTAGATGATGAGAAATGCCTACAATGCCAACAATTATCTTTAATTTTACATTAGAACTATTTATGTGGATAAAAACAATATTATCAACCATTTCTATCATATTACCAGTTTGTAGAAATAGTTTATATGATTTTATATTTGTGTTATTTATGAATGAAATTGATTTAAATTACATTCATCTAAACACTAGTAGTTAATGCTATATTAACAACACATGTATAGACTTATTCTTAAAATTAGGTAAATTTATTAGTCAAGAAAGTTCTTAAGTAATGATTTTTATTTTAGGTACTGATGAAATGTATATAATTATTCATTCTGATTTGAAGAAAAGAATGAATGTCTTATACTTTATAAAATTGATAATTATTTATATCTGAAAGTGGTACTTATTTTAAAGGGTAAATGCATTTGGTTTTTCTCCATAATTAAGGTAATTTATTTATTCTTAATTTATTTTCTTCTTATGTAACTATGAATGTCAAGTCCCAAAGATTAAAATGTAGATTCAATTTAGTGGATATGAATAAAATTTTTAATAACAAAAATATTTTACATAGCAGTGCTAATCTATTCTTTATTAAAAAAATCCTCACAAATAGCAGATTCAATTTTAAGTGATGAAGAAAAATGAATATAAAAATTAAATATTCTCTTAATTAGAAAAATATCAAGCATCATTGAAAATTAAGATGTCCTAAATTTGAAGGTTACAGAAAAAAATACACATTGGGCTCAAACAAACCTGTGTTTGAAGGAGCTTGGAACAAAATTTAGAATTTGTTACCAGATGTTCTTAAACTAATTCATCTAATTTTGAATGACTATATTAAATTAATGTATATTGACTCTGGAAATTTATGTAATTTATTAGTTAATTTTCTTGATACAAAATAAGAGTTTTTAAAGAGCATTTCTAACATTATCATAAAAATAGAGAAATTCATATATAAGAACTTTTTCTAGGACCTGTAGTTCAATTGAAGAGTAGGTATGGACAATAAATAGTATAAGCAATATAAATACCATGGCTAAAAAGTAGAAACCAAAAGGGATTGTGCTATCATACATACTCTTTTATTAGATTGTACTTCTGTTTAATTAACAGAATTAAAGAGATGTATAGTAACAAGCTGTGATAAATAGCATATTTATGAACTTTAATCTTATATAATGTTTCTTTATGAAACTACAGTATATGGTAAAAAAAACTAGTTATACACTTAGAAATATCCACTCTTGCAGAAAGTCTTTAAAGAAAAAATATAGTAACCAGATACCTTCAGAAGAAAATTAACAGAAAAATCCCATTTCAAAAATTTATTTTATCAGATTTTATTTAGTATATCTAAAACAAGCATTGGTTCTTCAACATTTTTATCAGAAACATAGCTTATAAAAGTTTTAATTTAGGGGCCGGAGTGATAGCGCAGCGGTAGGGCATTTTCCTTGCATGCGGGTGACCCAGGACGGACCTCAGTTTAATCCTCGGTATCCCATGTTGTCCCACGAGCCAGGCGCGATTTCTGAGCGCATAGCCAGGAGTAATCCCTGAGCATCAACATGGCCCCAAAACAAAACAAAACAAAAAAATGTTTTATTTTAGATATTACACGAAATCTTCACTAAAATTTGCAAGACACCTCATCAATTTGAGACTAAGTTGCTTGTTGTTAAGAAAGATAATAGAACGTCTGAAAATAGCACAGATCCGATGCTAATCAGAGAAATGATAGAAATAGAGTATATAATAATATGTAGCAGATGAAATATGGGATTGTCTAATATCTTTAATTTTATTTCATAATCTTTCAATTCTTTGTGAGTGTTCAACATTTGATTACTATATTTACAAGAACCTGTAAAAAAACAGTTCAGATTCGTTCATTTGGCACCATATTGCATGTCTATAAATGTAGTGTCTAAAGAATCCCCTGTGACATATTCAAGTTTTGCTAGTAGGCTTTAACTCATTTTAATCCATGAAATACCAAGCTAATAATTATAATCAACAATTGAATTTATGTTATTTCTTAAAAACTTTTTGCTAAACATATGAAAAATTCTATATGTAATAAAAAAATTTAAAGATGAAACATAAAAATCCAACATAAAATCCAATGATTATTTTGTGATAAAAATCAAATATAAAATTCAAATTTAATCAGAATACTGTCTGAGGGCTTTGAATTTACTTTTCAACAATCTAGTAACTATTTCGTTTGTTTTGATTTGCCTTAAGAAAAGGAAAAACTAATCAACCCATTTTGTGCCAAAATTAATTCTAATAGAAATACACTTTGTGCTCTACTGACTTTCAATTTATTACCAGTGAAGGTTGGTTGATTGTTTTGATCTTCACTTTATTGGCAATGAAGTAGGATTTACTGTGCCACCACTTTCAGTAACATAAATGTTACTTCATTGGGCCAGTGCCTCATTGTAAAGCACTGCAAGAAAATAATTTAATTGCTTTTCTTAAATTCACAATACTTTTGAGTGTAGTAGCTGTTAATGTTAAGCTTGTCTCCTAGCATATTTATTTTGCAATTTCAACTGTTAAGTAAAATGTGTTCCTCTGAGGAACTTGCGCAGCAATTTGATTACACTAAGACCAGGTGGCAGTGAATTGATCCCAAGGTGTTAGGTATTAGAAAGCCTATATTTTATAGAACTTTAGAAACAGCTAATATAAACTTTTAAGGAATACTTTGGCTATTATTCTTAAAATACTTTAATGTTATATATAAGTGACAATGCTCATATATCTTTTCTTAATAAGAATCACTTTTTATATCTATTCTGTCATTTGAAAAATTAATTTCTGTGTCAATAAGGTATTTATTTGCCAATTAAGTAATATTGGCTTACAAGAAAATTAACATTCATATGCTTTATATGTTTTAGTGTAAGATGTAATCATTGCCACAGTACCCATATCCCTCAAATATATTCCAATGTATTCTTTCACCTGGTCTTTTTTTTTTTTCTGGTAATCTTAAACCTGGAGAAAGAGTCTAAGGATTAATTTTTATTTGAAATTTTTATTTCCTTTCTTTTATTTCCTTATCTAACATTTTCAAATGTGATTGCCAAGTGTGTGTTCTCTTTGTTATCTCATTTAACATGTTTTTTCAGTTCTATCCATGCTGCTCCCAGGCAAGATTTGATCTTTTCTATGAGGCTGAGATGTGTTCCATTGTGAATATATACTCAATCCATTCATCTGTCATGGCTAGTAATAAATACAGATCTTTCCAGGTATTGGTTAAGATAAGTACAGATAAAATATTTTTGAATGTAAACATGTTTTGGATATAAACTTGTAAGTTTAATTCTAGGTCATATGGTACCTGTGTTTTGAAACTTTTTTATTATATCTACAAAGGGTGAGCTAATCTACATTTCCAATTACTTTGAATTAGAGTTTTATCTTCTCCACATTCCTGCCAGCAATGGCTATTTCCAACCATTTTATTATGTTTATTTTCATTACCCTGGTAATCAGAGTTGATTATCATTTTTCATGTGAATATTGGCTAGTTGTACATCTTTTTCAAAGATGAAATTAAATGGCTCTTGCTAATTTTTGATGGAATCATTCGATTTTGATATCAATTTTTATAATTACTTTTACATCTGAGATATTAGATTTTTATCTAGTATGTGAATACTTTCTGCCATTTAGTAGAATGAGTTTTGTTTTAGTAATAGTTTCTTTTAAGAGACAAGCAATTAGTTTGATGTAATGCCTTTGGTTTCATTTTGATTATCTTTAGTTTCCCTAGCCACTAGAATCCAATTCTGACTACATCACAGAAACTAATACTCTGGATAGTCATGAATAAATATTCTGCATTTTTAATAATAAATTTGGGTCTAGAATCTAGACTTTTATTTCTTTGAATTAAATTTTGTGCAAATTGTGAATAAGTAGCCTACTTTTTATTTTAGGGTTTTTACTTTAGGATTTAACCATTCCCAAGACCATTTGTTAAAAGACATTTTTCTCCAACATACGTTCTTGATTTTTTGTCATAAATTAACTGCTTGCATAGCTAAATAATTTTCAAATATTTCTGTGCTATTGATTATATATCATACTTTTACTTTCTACTTTTATCCCAATATAATTTTTACAACTATAGAATTTAAGTTATTTTTAAATAATGAACACAATGAATCCCATCTTCTTTTCTCTTGATATTACCATACCTGATTAGGGTTTATTCTTGTTGGATTTCTTGCATAATATTTGTTCTACATTATTTGAAGTTTATCCTTGACTGTTTTACTGATCATTTACTTTAAGACTATTTTCAGTACTTATTTCAGTGGATTTTCCATAGACAAAATTTGTTTATTTTTGTTCCTTTTGTTTTCTTAATTTTTTGGAGAGACATTCAGCAGTGTTCAGGGAATCACTTCCTGTGGTGCTTGAGGGATCCTGTGGGGTGCAACCCAAGTCTGTTGCATGCAAGATAACTTTCCTAGCCACTCTAAAATTGCTGCATTCCCTGAACATTTTCTCTTGATCCATTAGTCACTGTGCATTTTGATTACTTAATTCAACACATTAGTATTTTATGAAATTAATTATATAATGTCACTGTCTTTCTATATAGAATCTGGATTTTTGTTTTTATTTTATTTTTAAATTTAATTTTTTTTTTAATTTTTTTTTTTTTAATTTTTTTTTTTTGGTTTTTGGTTTTTGGGCCACACCCGGTGACGCTCAGGGGTTACTCCTGGCTATGCGCTCAGAAGTCACTCCTGGCTTGGGGGACCATATGGGACGCCGGGGGATCGAACCGCGGTCCGTCCTAGGCCAGCGCAGGCAAGGCAGGCACCTTACCTCCAGCGCCACCGCCCAGCCCCTAAATTTAATTTTTTATTTTGTTTTGTTTTGTTTTGGGCCACACCCAGTGACGCGCAGGAGTCACTCCTGGCTATGCTCTCAGCTCTGTGCTCTGTGCTCCTGGCAGGCACAGGGGTACCATATGGGCTGTCTGAATTCAAACCACTGTCTGTCCTAAGTAGGTTGTGTACAAGGCAAATGCCCTATGGCTGTGCTATCTATGGCCCCTACTCTGGATGATTTTAAGACTTCTTGTTATCTTATTTTATACTCCTTGTACTTGGATTCCTATTTTTCATGTAGTCCTTCTTTGTGTTTCTTTTAAGTTACTAGAAAGGATGTTTATTTCTAGGATTCTATTCATATAGCACATTTTAAATGTAATAAGTAAACTTAAGTAATTCTAAGCGAATCCACTCGCCCTCCCTTTCTTTACCACACACATTTTATGTTTTAGTTTAAAAGTATTTACCTATTATGAATGTCTTTTTTACTTTTATAGAACTTTTGAAACTGTATTTCTTACAGAGCTCCTTTAGTGGCGTTGAATTCTTCATACGTTGTTAGTCTAGAAATATTTTTACCAATCTCTTAAATAAGTAATAATATCCTGACTAGAGTGTTAACAATTAATTGGAGGCCTTTTACATGCAACTCATTTATATTATGCTTTTTCTTATGACATGTAGAGTTTCATATAAAATGCTTCTTTTAGTTCCATAAATTATTTTTCAAGCTAACTTCCATCACATGAGATTTTTTAAATAGAGATGATCTAGAAAGCACCAACAGGCTCCTTTATTCTCCAATTTCAATATATCAGGATATTATTTGTCATTATAGAATTTTTGGAACTTAATATTATGGTGGGACTGTGTTAACAATACTTTATAAAGTAAGTAATAGTCAAACATTAGCTAGTTACAGACAATTTGATTGGCTAAGAAAAGCAAAAATGTATCTGCACTACAAAATATTGATTAGGCAGAAGTCAGATTGAAAATGTAGAAGAGATGAAAAAGAACAGTTGATGAGTGATTAAATCTCTAAAGTGTTCTTCCTAGAGGAGAATGCAAAAGATAATATAAATCATAGAGGGTTCTTAAAAGCAAAAATATTCACACTACTCTAGAACTATTATTGATTTTTGTTAAAGACTGAATAACTGTTAACTGTCTATTTGTAGAATATAAACAACTCTAATTCTCTGATACTTTTATATGCAGGTAATTTTATTTATTTTGGTGTCCATCCCATAGTATGAGCACTGATTTACTCATAAGATTTACTCATAAATGACTCTCCCTTTCTCTCTCTCTCTCTTTGTGCCTATCTCTCTCTCCCTCATTACACACACATATACACACATGCACACAGACACACACCTCACAGCCTAACTTCCAGAAATGTAAACCTCATGTGATGAAATTTTCTTATTCCCAAGTAGAGCTTACTTAAAGTCCAATAACTTTATATTACTAAAATTGGGTGTGTACGTCTGATTCAAATATATATGTGTATAAAATATATGTGTAATGATCAAAATGATATTTTATATTGAATTACCTAAAATAAAAAAATATAATAAATAAATTTAAAATAAAAGTAAAATTAAAAATACTGGGGTGACAGTACAATGATAGGGTTATTTGCTTGCATTTGGCTGACCCAAGTTCTATCCTGAAATCTTTTATGGTTCCCTGAGAGCACCACTAGGAGTGATTCTTTAATGCAGAGCTAGGAGTAACCCCTAAGATTGCCAGGTATGTCCTAAAAAAGAAAATCAAACAAAAAATGTCAAATTGAAGATGGCTAAGAGTTGATTTTTAATCAACTTGACAGTATGGAAAAATATATACCCTCATCTTCTCTTACCTGTCCTTTCTTGATAACCTCTGCTATGACATGATTTCCCTGGAGCATAGTTCCCAAGTCTTCAGTGAGGTGGCAGAAGTTTGACAAAATACATAGCTACATACTGTTTATAAAGGCAATCTGTGACTGCGCATCCAGGCCTCAGACAATTACATCTTCTGATTTATTTGTTCTAAGATACATCCTCATACCTCTCAGAGGGGGTTATACAAGCCTCTGGCTGCTTTGACACTTCAAGCTGGGAAAATCTTTTTATTGACCTTGGCATATGTGCCACAAACAAATGTTCAGTTACTCTGATGCTATGTTGTACACAGATATTTCTCTAGAGTATTTATATTTCCCTTGGTTCTTTATATAAAAATTCTATTTCTTTTGAGCTTCTCAAACATAGAACTGAGTCCATACATTTTCAAACTAAAAATTATGACTAGTGATTTCATACTTTTAGGTCATATTATTTAACCAAACAAAACAAGAACTTTGCAAACAATAAAGAAAGCACTATGGTGCTCATTGTGAAAGCAAGGAATGTGTTCAAAAATAATTATTTTAGCTGAAAATATATATGCATACATACATATATTCATAATGCATACATATAAACCTATATATTTGATTGGAAAATATCATTATTGATCCTAACAACTTTTATTTTTTACTTCTTTTTGTATTTTTATTTTTCAACTTGGGATCACACTTCAGAGTATTATGTGATTACTTCTGACTCTGTGAACTGGAGTCACTCCTCAAGGTACTCAAGAAACTACATATGCTACTAGGAATTTAATCTGGATTGGTATATATAAGGCACATACCTACTGTACTATAAGAGTTGCCTTTTCAATCTTTAACTCCTATACTTTTCAAAAGAGTTGGAGTAACAGGAAAATATTATGTAGCATTTTTTACTGAAAAGTTTATCCCTAATATTAAGGTGCCACTTTAGTAATGTATTTTTCTCATTCCTCTTACCTAGCTTAGGAGAAAAGCTACACTTTAAATTTCATTTAATAAATTCTTCTACTTATGTCTAGTAATACTATTGTAATTTAGGACCCTTAATATCTCATTTGTGTTACTCCAAAACCTAATTTTCCAAGAGATACACTAAATCCCAGTTATTATTTCTTTGCCAATATAATAAAAACCAGGATATCTTTGTGACTATTGTCACTTGATTCAGTTAAGTAATTTATTCTTAAAAACTACCCAAAGCTTAGTATCTTTATTATATTTTATTTTGGTTTTGGGGCCACACCCGGCGGTGCTCAGGGGTTACTCCTGGCTATCTGCTCAGAAATAGCTCCTGGCAGGCAAGGGAGACCTTATGGGACTCCGGGATTCGAACCAACCACCTTAGGTCCTGGATAGGCTGCTTGCAAGGCAAACACCGTTGTGCTATCTCTCTGGCCCCAAGTATCTTAAAATAATCATTTACATAAACTTTCATGATTTCATTGGGTCTGGAATTAAATCATACATGACAGAAATAGTTTTATATCTACCTATCATTGATGGGGACACATATGAATTGCTAAAGATATTGTAATTCAGAGTATTTCAGGCAGCTTCATTTACATTTCTAGCTCCTAAAAAGCCTTTTCAAAAATATAAATGAGAGGCCCCTCTATGCCTTAAAATTTTTTCTAGAAAACTCTCGGAGTTTCAGAGTCAGTTTTGCAAGAAATTTGGGTGGATTCTGCAGTTTTATTGTTCTTCGGCTTACAAATTGGCATATTTCTGCCATATTTTCATCACTGTTGCAAAGAACATTAAGCATTCAAAATCAATGAAAACAGTGCACTCTTTTTAAATGGGAAAAAAGATAAAAATTGGAATCATCTTAAATTTACTACATCATTCTTTGCTAAGACTATGATTTCTTTTAACTAAAAGCCATTTGGAATGTGTGTGCTTTGATATCTAATCTCAACGGTTCATTTTATAAATAATTTATTTCAGAAAATATGAGGTTTGTTGATTTTATTTAGTGTTTTGTTTGTTTGATTTGGGGCCACACCTAGCAGTGTCAGTGGTTACTCCTGGCTCTGCACCACAAATCACTCCTGACTGACTTGGGGGGAGCATATGGAATTCTGGGGATCAAATCCAGGTCTACCCCAGTAGGAAGTGTGCAAGGCAAATGCACTATCACTGTGCTGTCACTCCAGCTGCTATTTATTATTTTGAAAACAAACACTATTCTAAGATTATCATGTGTATTAAGTTGTAACAGTATCACAATAATGCTAAAATGTTATTTCTATGTTCTCAATAAGTTTTTTAGTGCTATTTGAACCTAGATAATGTAGTCTCAAAATCTTACTTCTCCTTAATAACCTGGTCAGATCTTTAAGCAAATGCTTGTTTTCCTGTTCTGATTTTTGCATGTGGTAAAAGTTGAAATTTTTTAGTAGCATTTAGTAGAGACATTTACTAGTGCTTACAGTACATATAGTTTTTATTAGTATTTACCAGTATGTTTACTGATAGCATTTAGTAGAGTTTAATAAATACATTCACTAGAACCCTTGTCAATATTTTATAAATATTTGGGTGATGATGCATTTTGCTAATTTTTATACCTATAGGCACATACAGATAGTAAAATATCATATAATTTTTTATTATTGCTAGCACTGCTAGTTTCAGCACAGTGATAGCTATGCACAGGATTAATGCTCTGTGTTTGTTTTTTTTGTTTTGTTTTGTTTGGGGGACACACCCGGCAGAGCTCAGGGGTTACTCCTGGCTCTATGCTCAGAAATCATTCCTGGCATGCTCAGGGGACTATATGGGATGCCAGAATTTGAACCACTGTCCTTCAACATACAAGGAAAACACCCTACATCCATGCTACCTCTCCTGCCCGGTCTGTGATTATTTTATTCTTTAAAACATAATGAAATTTGTCAGGAAAAAGAGTATCATTTCCTTAATTCTGAACCATGCAAGCATACACTAGAACCTGAATGATTTTATGCTAGTTTGCCTATATTAGACTATATTTTAATAATACCTATGAGATGTAGACAAATACACTTCTTTCATATAAATCATAACATATATATTTTGAAAATCTTGTGAATTTTCCTTATGCTAATAATACTTAAAGGGTTCAATATTGAAGGGGATGTTTTATTTTAGGACCTTGCACTTTGTGGAAAGAGATCATAAATGTCAGACATTTCTAACTGAGGCTTCAGAGTGAGACATAGACTCCATAAAAATTCAGTGGCATTGGAGAATTCTAAGAATATTATTACAGTGAGTGTAGCTATCTAGAGAATGAGCTAAGTAAGAAAATCCATATTTAATTAAAACTAAAATTGCAGGGCATATTATGTGTAAGAAAGAAATGATATACATGCATGGTATTCATTTAATGCTTAATGAGAACATCTGGTCATATTTCTAGTATTTAAATTTAGACTGCAAAGAAGGGAACAGCCTTCTTTCCCACAGGCCACAATAGAGAGCCAAAGCTTAAATGATATAATGAGCAGATTTATGCTATTCAATTGTAGTGTCTCTAAACCATAACATAAAATTATACTGCAGAGGATGAAAGGTGTTCAGGAAGACAGGAACCAATATTTATCTGATAATCAAGGAGAAAAAACAACAAGGCATAATGCACACAAACTATCAACAGTACAATTCTTTTGGTCAGAAATTTGTTAAAAGAAAAGAAGATTTTTTTAAGAGTTCAATAAGGATAATAAAAGGAGAAGATGCTCATAGAAAAATAGGACACAATTAATTATTTTAATGGCTTGAACATGACCAAATGATTATCTGTACATAATTTCTTAAATTAATTGAATATAAATATTTAGGAGTATTCAGTGGCATTTTAAAAACAATATCTTTATTTAAGCACGATAATTACAAACATGTTTGTAGTTGTGTTTTAGTTCTAAAAAAGAACACACCTTCACCAGTGCATTTTGAAAGCAATATTTTGTTTTTCATTTTGATTTTGGTCCTCATATGGAATATTCAGTATTTTTTTTCCTAGCTCTACATTCAAGGCAAGCATCTTACCCACTATTCTGTATCTCTGACTTCCCTTAAGCAGCATGTTTGAACAAGTGTCTGTCATGATTTAATAATAACGTAAGACACCTTTGCGGCGGATGGGTCACACCTGGTGGTGCTCAAGGGTTACTTCTGTTTTGTTCTTAAGAATCATTCTGGTTCCTCAGCCCAGAGCCTGTAATAACCCCTTAACACCACCAGGTGTGGCCCCTGAGAAAAAAAAAACAAAAACAAACAAACAAGCAAAAAATAATAGAAGAATCAATACCCAATACCGGTAGCATTGGAGAATCATATGGAATGTCAAAATCAAACCTGGCCAGCCCTGTACAAAGCAACTGTTTTATCCACTGTACTATCACTCTGGTCCCAGTAAGACAACTTTTTTGTTTGTTTGAGGCCACACCTGGTGACAGTTAGGGGTTACTCCTTGCTATGTGCTCAAAAATCGCTCCTGGCTTGGGGGATCATATGGAACGCTGGGGATGAACCAAAGTCCGTCCTGAATAGGTTGCATGTAAAGCAAACATCATACAACTGTGCTATTGCTCCCACCCAGTAAAACAACTTTTAAAATGTATTTTAAGATGCAATTTTTGTATTATTTGACCAGGAGAGTCAAACTTTTATATAATTCAATGGCATTGATTCCTACATTGGTTAAGGGTCTGCTTATGAAGAAATATGAAGCAAAATTTGTAAGTATACTAATGAATAATGATCATTATATTTTGTTTATTGAGTAGGTCAATAAATTATAGATTTATCTAAATTGTAAATAATAATGATCTTATAACCAAGAATTAGAATTATCAGTGTGAGGCTTCAATTAATATTTACTATTTTAATATTTTTTCTCTTTAAACTTTAAATTCAGAGGTTATAAATAAATACATAAATTGTCTTGCTCAATTATGCTTATAGTACATCAAAGAACTGAAATATATGATTACATTATATTACTTTTAATTCACTTGAACAAATAATTGCTCATATTTTTTCTTTCTAAATTCAGTAAAATTTAGTTGTTTGTATTAAAGTTTTATAATGGTTTATATATATGAAATATATATATAGAGTTTTATAATGTATTAAAGAGTTTTATAAAGAGCTTTTAAAGCTCTTGTGTTTTATCATTTGCTTCTTTGAGACAAAAATGAAGATGCAGTTTTAATTTTACAAATATATAGAAGAAATCCTCTATCGAGGGTCATTTCTACTAAGAAGTCAAAAAAGCTAATATTCCTTCCTGCAATCCAGAAGAGTCACAAGAAGAATTTAGTAAATAACTAGGCTACTCCTGGTTCTGAGTACAGGGGTCACTTTTGGCAATTGGTGGGGGAACTATATAATGCTAAGTATTGAATGTGGTTGAGTGAATGCTTCTCTTTATATGCAGTAAAACTATTTCACTGTTTCTCTTTCCAAAAGAAAAAAAAGAAAATGTTTTGTTTAATAGAAAGACCTTCCTTTTTTGTTTGTTTAGCAAGGACATCTGTTTTTATTTTTATTTATTTATTTTTTATCTTTTCTGATATCTTTATTTAAACAACTTGATTACAAATATGATTGTAGTTGGGTTTCAGTCATGTAAAGAACACTCACCCTTCACCAGTGCAACATTCCCATCACCAATGTCCCAAATCTTCCTCCTCCCCACCCTGGCCTGTGCTCCAGACAAGCTTTCTACTTCCATCATTCATTCACATTTTTATGATAGTTCTCAGTGTAGTTATTTCTCTAGCTGCACTCATCACTATTTGTGGTGAGCATCATGTTGTGAGCTGGATTTTCCAGCCCTCCTCTCTTTTGTCTCTGAGAATTATTACAAAAATGTCTTTAATTTTTATTAAAAACCCATATATGAGTGAGACTATTCTGCTTCTATCTACCTCTGGCTTATTTCACTCAGCATAATAGATTCCATGTACATCCATGTATAGGACAATTTCATGACTTCATCCCTTTTGATGGCAGCATAATGTTCCATTGTGTATATGTACCACAGTTTCTTTAGCAATTCATCTGTTGAGGGGCATCTGGTTCTTTCCAAAGTCTGGCTATTCCATGACATTGAGACTAAATGCATCTTTAAGGAGGAAACAGCACTCTACAAACAGATAAACTCTCAGCATTTTAGAGATTATAGAGCAGGGGTGGTGAACAGGATTTTTACCCTCACTCAAAATGGCAAAATGCAATATGTGTTTAATATATTATTGTTAAAATTCTATGCTTTTGTGTGAGTGTTTTTCTGTTTTGGCAGGTCACTGCGTGGTGTGGCTCTCTAACTCTCACAGCTTAAAATTTTGGCTTTTTGTGTCGAACTTGTTTGCAACCCCTGCTATAGAGATAATAAAGATCCCCAATAATGAAAATAGTTTCTAGACCACTCTCAGGAAATATCTTTAGCCAACAAGCCAAGAATAAGCTTCGAAAACCACTGGATATGTACTCAAAACAGATTTTAAAAAAAATCAAATTAGGAATAATGCTTCTAAAATAATGTAATACTTTTTTCTGTATTTCTTTCCTATAGTGTACAAGTTATATGCCATGAAAACAGATAACATTGGGAAATGCAATAAATTATTCTTTAAAATAAAATTTTAACGATCAGAGCTGGAATGCTAACTATGTACTGATTTTGCCTTGCATGAGGCCTGACCTTGGTTCGATCTCATTTCAATCTGTATTTCATATGGTCCTGTTAGCCTGCCCAGAGTACTTTCTGAGTGCAGAGCCAAGAGTAACAACAGAATGCTGCCAGATAGGTGCCCAAATCATAATAAATAAATAAATATCATAAAACTCTTAGAAAATATACAGGAGATAAAGCTAGGATGGATTATGTAGTTGAACACTCAGAAATTTTAATAAAAATATAATAGTATGACTAAATGTTGCACATAGAGAGTTCTCAATGGTGAGAAAAGTTTATTAGGTAGAAAGTTTGGGGGCTGGCAAGGTGGCACTAGAGGTAAGGTGTCTGCCTTGCACTAGCCAAGGAAAGACTGCAGTTATGGTCCCCCCCAAGCCAGGGGCAATTTCTGAGCACTTAGCTAGGAGTAACGCCTGAGCATCAAATGGGTGTGGCCGAAAAACCAAAAAAAAAAAGGGTAGAAAGTTTGGTAACCTATAAAATTTATTAACAAAATATTAAATGAAAATTTGTTTACTATTCTTGAAGCTAGAAAATAGTTAAATTTGTTGAACTTTAATATAGTTGTGCAGAGGATTTTGTTTTGTATTAAGTTCTTGTGTTTCTAGGATATATCCCTAGAAGTGGTATTATGGATTATATAGGAGTTCATTTCCAAGGTTATTTTTAGGAATATCCATATTGTTTTCCAGAATGGCTGGTCTAGACAGCATTTACACCAGCACTGAATGAGAGTTCCTGTCTCCCACATCCATGCCAGCACCGATTGTTCTTATTTTTTGTGATGTGTGCCAGTCTCTGTGGCATGAAATGGAGTATCTCATTGTTTTCTTTTATTTGCATGTTCTTAATTATTGGTGAAAAATTTTTCATGTGCCTTCTGTAGGGCTAAGGCTATAAGTGACAAAGACCTGTAACTTTATATATTGATGTGTGTTATTATTAGCTATTGTTGAGATTATGACTACTTTACGTACTTTTAATATTAGCTCTTTGTCATATATATAGATTGTTCATATGTTAATGTTTGCTCCCATTTGTTTTTTTATTTTAGGCAAAATTTCCTTTGTCATCATAGAATTTTGAACTATAATTCACATTTATTTTAAATCCTTTAAAATGTTTTACTATTAGAATGGTATTTATTGAAATCTTTTCTGAAGTCAAAGTCATGACTATGATATAGTATAAACAGTTCTAATCTGAAGGAATTTTATTTAAGTTTGTGTATAAAATGAGAAAGGTATCCATTTTTATTATTTTGCTCTGGCTAACAATTTTATCACTGCAATATGTTTAGAAGACATTCTTTGGTTCACTTCTTGTACCTAGTATCTTTGCAATATATTAATTGTCAATTCATCTTCATTCATAAGAGAGTCTCTTTTTATTTAAGAACTATGAAGTTTTGATTTACATAAATTGATAGTATAGTTTAAGTTAGGGAATACAATTATTTTTATCTTAATTTTTCACAGAACTGTTTTAGTTAGTCTAAGAATTTAATGGTGCTATAAAAATTTCAGAATATTTCTTCCATGTCCTTAAAAGATAGATAAAATTTGATAGTGATTTAGTTGAAAATATCAATTGATTTAATTAGTTTTAGCATTTGGTGCTATTAATTCTTCCAATATATGAATAATGAACACATTTCTATTTCCTTATGTCTTCAAGAATTAGAAATTCTTTTCTTTTATGTGTAACCATTTTACTATACTCTATTCTTATTTTTAATGTATTTTCATGGTAGTAGACAGTTAACTGAAATATCTGTGTAATATTGTTTGCTTGTACAGAACTTACTATATTCAGTTATCAAATCTGGGAAGTACATTTTTAAAATTTCTATATGTGGAAAATTCAATAAATATTTTCATATATTATTATCATAGTATATATAATTTCAGAATGCAGGTTCCAGAGCGACTTGCATGATTCTAATAATTCCCTTTTCATTTATTGAAAAAGCAAGTAATTATATTTCTTTTTTTTTTTTTTGGTTTTTGGTTTTTGGGTCACTCCTGGCAGTGCTCAGGGGTTACTCCTGGCTCTATGCTCAGAAATCGCTCCTGGCAGGCATGGGAGACCATATGGGGGCCGGGATTTGAACCACCATCCTTCTGCATGCAGGGCAAATGGCTTACCTCCATGCTATCTCTCCGGCCCCGTAATCATATTTCTGATAAAGTTCTACAACTTACTAATACCTAAATAAACTATATATGTATGAAAGAGAAACTCTTTACAATAGCTTATTGATTTCTCTGATATACTACAATTAGAAGTTGGTTAATTTGAAATAAATGCAATTTCTATATTGCCCATTGTCCTTCCATGTTATTTGACTACTATTTCAGAACACTATAAGTCTTTGTGGAAGATAAATAAACACAGAACCGATTTTGCTGTTCATTATTTTCTGCCAAGATCCCTATATACTGTAAAAAAAGGCCACTTAAACACAGATGGAGAGGCAGATTGAAAGAAAAATATTATAATTCTTACTATTAAAGACTCATAAAAATGAAATTCAAGTATAAAAAATACTTTAGGTATACTTTGTTGAAGAAAATAAGCCTGAGCTAAAATATACATATTTCATTAAATTTCTTACCACTTGCAAATACCATTCCAAGCACATACTGTATAAATTTTAACTATCTTGTAGAGTACATAGCTAACATGCACAATTAGATCAGTAGGCATGCATACACATCCCCAGAGGTCTACACATTTAAAAACTTGTTAAGAAGTACAAGTTATTCTTATGCTGAAGTCTTTGAGGTTTACATGGATTAACTTTGCACTTCAAAGAAAATATAGTTAAACAACTATCAAGGCCAAATACTACAGAATGGTAAAAATATATTTAGAAGTATATATCACACAATTTTATCTCTTCGTTATCAAAAATATAATTCCAGTTTATTATAGGCCTGTGTAAATATGCTGACTGTTTTTTTAATTGTGGTGGTAAGCACATGACATATTTTTTGTTTGTTTATATTTTTGGGTCATGTCTGGAAGTGTCAGGGCTTATTTCTGGCTTTGATGTCAGATATCACACATGACAGTGCTCAGGTGGCTCTATGAGATGCTGGGGATCAAACTCAAGTCAATTGCATGCCATGAAAGTGCCCTAACTGCTGTGCTATCTCAAAAATCTCTCTATGTGACATTTTTAAATCACATAATGTTAATGGTAATGGGTTTCACAATTTTTCAGGTGTTAGTTTATAGATTTAATATTTTACTTTGTTTGCATATTGCTGAATTTTACTTGATTTTAAAGGTTATAATTAATTTATCATAAAATTATTTATTTAAATATGTGATGATGACTTAAGATAAAAAACATTATAATAAAAACCATGAGAAATAATAATCAAAAACTCCATTGAAGAAAATGTAGAGATGAATAATTGGTATATGGAAAAATGTACAGTCTGATAATTAAAAAATGAAAGAAACTGAAACAAAAATAAAAAACAATTCCCAACTCTGAAAGATCATTTCACACAGGGAGCCTGACACGCATCAAATTAAATAACCCAACCAACCAAACAATAAAACTAGTATTGGCGAAGATCAGGGCAAAAACCCTTGTCTATATTTGGTGGGAATAGCAGCTGATTTATCAATTTTCAAAAATAGTATCAAAAAGTTTAAGTTTTGAACTTCCATATGATCCGAACTCAATACAACTAAGCATTCACCCCAAAAGCACAAAATTTAATCAGAAAAGGCTTCTACATTTATGTTTCATTGCAGCTCTATCCACAATAACCAAAATCTGGTAACAAACCAAAGGTCCAACAACAGATCACTGTTCTTTTTTTAAATCTATGCTAAATATACAGAGTTAAATACTCAGCGATAAAAAATATGAAATAATTTAATTTGCCATCATAGGGATAGAACTTGAAGATATTAAGCTGAATTAGCTAAATAGAAAAACAGACAAATAAAGAATGATCTCTCATATATAAAATATAAAAATGTATAGTATATAGATAACAGGTGGTCAAAGATGGCAGAATATGGGAACTCATCTACAGAACTGAGCTTGCTATGGCAGTGAAATGTGGTCAGGGATAATGTTCAAGGTTGGAGAGTTTCAAGGAATGACTGAGATAAATGGTGGAGGACAATGCTTACTCGGGTTCCCTGGTGGAGAGTATGGTCTTGGAACATTGGCATATGCATAAAATATAAATTATTGTACTGCTTTATGAAGTCATGTAACCACTAGTATCTATTTTTAAAACATTTTAATTACTACCCAAAGAAATTACCCCAAAGAAATCCTCTATTAGTAATCTGTATCCATTTGTCTCCCCTCTCAGATTACAAAGATTACTATAGTTCTCAACTCTAGGTTTGACATTTTAAAATTTTTATTTGTGAAAAGTAATATAAGGGTTTTGTAATTGTTCTCTTCTTGAACATAAATTGTTCAAGATTTATCCATACTGATGCAAATATTAATATTTTCTTTGTATGCTAAAAATACTTCACTATATAGAGATGCTCATATTTAATTATTACATGTATGGCCACTTGTTTTTCATTTTTTATATTATGCATATTTTATGAACATTGATGAGAATATTTTTGTGCAGATATAGCTTTTAATTTCTCTTGAGCATATGATAAATTTTATAATATGCCATTAGCATTTTGAGTAATGCCAAACACTTTTCTAAAGCAGTTAAATTAATTTCTGACTCTATTAGTAATACAAAGGTTCTATTTTCTTTATAACTTCTCCAATATTTGTTGAAGCCATATTTTTATTTAATTATATTTCATCTCTCATTTTGGTAATAATTTGTGTTTTTCTAATGATTATTACTATTAAAAGTATTTTCACATACTGTTTATTTTTATGTTCTTGAGTAAATTATTACTCATATCTTTTATTTATTAACTTGGATGATTAAGTTTTAATGTAATTTAATATTATTTATATATTTATTTTTAACTTTGGAAGTTTTCAGGACTTGGTCTTGATGCCATGTTAAGGAGTCACTCCTGGAGGGGTAGGGTATCATATATGGTCCCATCAATTATACCGGATTGTACTGCAAGTGCCTACCTGCTATAAGATTATTCTGGGACCTACTTGACTATTTTTAATTTCAAAATATTTTTTGCAAATAATTGTACCATAAATATAATTTCATGTATAAACATATTTCCAATCTTAGGATTAAAACAAATGTTTGTGCTGAACTTTAAAGCACAAAATTGAGGCCAGAGTGATAGCACAGTGATAGGGCATTTGCCTTGCATGCAGCTGACCCAGAACCCATATAGTTCCCTGAGCCAGGAGCAATTTCTGAGTGCATAGCCAGGAATGACACCTGAGCATCACTGGGTGTGGCCCCCAAACAAAGAAACAAAGAAAAAAGAACCAAAACACAAAATAACATTTTAACATATGTGTACATGTGTAATAATGTTATATGCTACACCCATAAGGCTTAGAACTTACTTCTGGCTTTTCACTTAGGGATTACTTTTTGCAGAGCTCTGGGAACCCAAGTGGTTTGGGGGATCAGCTAATTTCAATTCAAATGCTCTTGTTGCTGGATTATCTCTCTCTCCATCCTCAGATTTTTATGAAGTCATGATTCAGTTCATTTCCACAATTTCTTCAAAGGAAATAGAGGAACCTAAAACTAGATGAAGACCTTATGCTTTAAAAAGTATATATGGGAGTCTAGCAGCATGGGGTTTAACAGGCCTCCACAATGCCAGAGGCCTTCTTAACCAGGCCTGGGGGAGGTGCGGGACTTGGGTAACCCCAGCACCCCTCTACTGCCTTGCTCCAGATCTCCAGGGCTTCCCAGGGCCACATGCCTGGGCAAACCAGCGAGTTGGGTCCCTTGGGGAGCTTGAAGGTACCCTAGGATTTCCCCCATTCGGCTCCTTAGGGAGGGTCTGGGTGGGGCTCTGAAGTTCCGGCCTCCCAGCTTCTTGTAGCATCTCTTTCCTTCCTGGGAGCAGGGAGTCTAGCAGCATGGGGTAATCTCTTTCCAGTCTACATTTTCAAAATCAGGTACATTAATAGTACTCACTATCATTGAATTATGTTTTTTATGTATGCAGAATGTCCATTTTGTACTCTGCCCTTTCGCACACCCCTACAAAATATCATTTTTCTCTTTAACTCTCTTAACCCCTATCATCATTACTTCTCATTTACCCTTTTTTAATTTAAGTACTATAGAGTCCTATGTCTCAGACCAAAGTGGTGCTCTGGAGTTAACACCCACCCAACTATTCCCAAAGGCATAGAAAGGACACGTGTCTTTTCAATATTTTATGTGTGTTTTTTGATGGCTATAACTTTTGCTGAATATTCTCTTATACAGTGACGATCCCCCCCCTTTTTTATCTTCTCTTTGTGAACTGTTCAATATGGAATTTGGTGTGAAAGAATCCCTCAGTTTAATGCTTATGTTTGAACCAAGTCATGGGCATTGTTGGACGTGTTCTTACGCCCCCAAATACTCTGATAACTCCACATGGCTTTATTTCTTGTTTACATAGGCACACTAAAACGGGAAAATACTATAAATACAAATAAGTTCTTATCTAATAGAGATGGAAACACACAAATCTTGTAGTGCAATGGGACCTTACACCCTGAACATTGACATAAAGACCTGGCACAGGCCTCAGAAGAATGGGCATTCTCCATTTACCCCTGATCTAGAGAAGACATCTATGAAACATCCAAAGTTGTCTATAACATCACCTAGAGGCAAGCCTCTACCAGGGAAGACCCTACCACTGCTCTGACATTGACCTACTCAAAAGAGACTTCCCTTAACACTGAGAAGACTTAACAACAACAATGACCTGCTTACTGGACAGGGCTTTCTGTATTGCCCCTTAATTGTGAGGTGAAACCAGAGGATACTCCACACCAGCCTGACTTTAATGTAGGATGTGCAGATTCCAGGACCTTTAATACAGAAACCTGATGCCAACAATAGGACTGCATGAAAAATAAAACTGTATTGGCACTACAGACAATGACATAGATTGAATAAACTAGTTTGCCTGGAGCCTAGAGTTGGTCTTATGCCAGGAAACTTCAGGGGTAGGATTCTCCTTGTATTTAGACCAAGGCTTTTCCTTTCCATGTCCCCCATGTTTTGGTGGGCCTATGCAAACAATATTTGCCACTCTAACACCATTTTTACTGTGCCCTTTTGACTAACCCTTAAGAAATCATCTTAAACTTTTGATGTTAACTTAAACTAATACGTATGCACATGAAAATATAAAAAATACTATGCCTTCAATGTTTAAGGAGTCACATAAATCTCATGGCTTTAGGTTGCTTTGTGTACTGCTAAGAAATGTTATAATATACTACAATCTGGGGGCTTGTGGACAAAGTAATTGTACATGGGTTCTACCTTATTTTTCTTAATGTTCTTTGACTGTAAGTTCAATATTTAGGTGTCAGCAAGGGGATTTTTTTTGAGAACTCTGTTTATGGGCAATTGTCCTTTCACTTGTAACCTTGTCCTCTTTGCATCATTTTTCTCATAATTAAAAATAAATTTTTTTAAAAAGTATATATGGATACAGTAATTGAATTTCCAATTAAAATCATTATTTTCAATTATTAAAACTTTAATTTATTTTTCTTTATCATAAAATATTTTATTTAAATTAAATTTAATAGAAATTGACCATAAACATGAACTTTAATAATCATATCTTAATGATAATTTATTTTGGCTTCTTTATGTACCATGTTATTTGTTAAATCTCTGCTAAGAAATGAGAAAAAGGTCTTGCATGAGTAAGTTTATGGCAACATTATAAAACTGAAAAATAATATTATATTTCCTCAAATGTTCACTTGAAAAAGAACATCACATCTTGAAAATGCAAATGCATCTGATCCAATTTATTACCTTAAGAGAAAAAAAATGAAAATGGTATAGAGTAAAAAATAAAGTTATCCTTCTCTGTGAGTTTATTTATTGGGGTCATTATAACCTCATGCAGATAAAAGTAAGAAATCTTAACTCACAATGTTCACAAATGGATTGCATATATGACATCTTATGTGTGAGATATATAATTCTTACTCTCTGGTCACTTTTTATGAGATACACATATAATTTTCAAATAGTAAAATCAAGTTATAAATGGTTTTAAAGCATAAAATACTGAAGAACTATTTTCTGAGAGAAGAAACCTTTTTATCAAAAGACATCATGAGACATGTTTTAGTAAACAAATATGTGCTAAACTCAAACTAGAGTACTCAAAATAGC
Source organism: Suncus etruscus (assembly GCF_024139225.1). Lineage (NCBI taxonomy): Eukaryota > Metazoa > Chordata > Mammalia > Eulipotyphla > Soricidae > Suncus > Suncus etruscus. The sequence goes on from NC_064855.1 coordinate 73,281,148, forward strand.
AAATTTCAATACTTGTAAAATATATTGATTTGTTTTGTTTTATTCTTGGGATGTATTTCAATTAACTGACATTTTGGTTTACTAAAAATGTTAGCTGATATAAAATTATACTTATTTGTAAAAAAAGAATAATTTGCATCACTATAATGATGGAACAATAGATACTAATTCGAACTCTTAATGATGCTATTCATCAGAGTATAGATGGAAACATACAAGGAATTTAGGTAGTTTGAAAAATGTTTTCAATAATATCCGTCAAGATACACTCTAACTTGTAGATAAAGGGATGTGAAAGGTTACTGAGAGTAGGTGGTAAATAACTATGTCTAATGTTTCTCAAAAGTTTTTAGCAACACAGTAGCTCTTCAGGATAAGTTAAAGGATAAATAATTAGAAAAAATAACTGTCATTAAAATTACTATCTCTGCATTAATTATGCTATTAGTATCACCAAATAATATCCTAAAATAGAAAACATTATGAAGTTCCTCTTTAGGACATTTTAAAATATTGTACACACATTTAAGAAAGTTTAAAATATATATGTTGGGAAAAATGTGAAAGCCCTGTAATAGATATTCTAAACTGTTGCAACTTTTAAATCAGATTTCAGGCCTCCAAAAAATATTCTAGTCCATTTATTATGAGAATGATTATACTTGTTTCCTCTCCAGAAAGGAATTTATAATTTCTCAATTCAGATTTTGTTAACTTCACTAACCATTTTTGAGAAATACTTATCTTTATTCCTCAAATCCCTTGTTTCTTCATTTTACGATGAATCTACATTTCTTTTTTGATAAGTAATCCGACTATTTTTCCTTAGACTTTCCTCATGTTTTTCATATTCGTTTCTACAGTTTAGTGTTCCTCTTATCTCTATAATTAAAATAAATTCAAAGTCACATCACCCCCTCAAAAATTTCTCTATCAACTTGAAAAAATGTTGATGGTTTCTCATTAATGTTTCCCTTTTGATTTAACACCTCATTAAACTTATCTCTTATCATTCCATGTAATTAAACTTTGTGCTAAACAAACTATATTATGGTCCTCAAGTGCTAGACACAAGAAGTCTCATTCCCCTTTGCTTCAAATTTGTCTTTACACATTTGTTTAGTGAGTTTCTCCTTCAATAAGCAAATCTTCTTTACTTATTTGTGGCATTTGTCAAGTGATCTGGCTTAACATAGTATTACTAGTGACACACTCAACAAAATCTATTGGTAATAGATAGGAATTATCAAAGCATATATGTAGTATATATGTATATGTAGTATATTTTTACATATATGTAGTATATTTTTTAATATTGTATGTAGCATTTAGACTACCCTCAAGTAGAATGAAATTATACTTTTTGTCCTTCATCTAATGTATATGGTACGGGTGAATAATTGGGTGTTTTATTTTTTTATATTGCATGTTGATCTATACTGAATGTACTATTAATTTATATATATATATATGTTTTAGGGCCACACCCGTTGATGCTCACGGGTTACTCCTGGCTTTACGCTCAGAAATCACCCCTGATTTGGGGGACCATATGTGAAGCCGGGGGATTGAACCGCGGTCCGTCCTTGGTGCAAGGCAGACGCCTACGTCCTGTGCCACTGCTCCGGCCCCTAAAAGTATCTTAAAATGTTGATCTTTTATCTAAATTGCATTATATTCTTATTCAGATTTCAGTGATTCAAAAGTTTTATAAAATTTTCTTTTGGGGCCTGGAGCAATGGTGCAAACTGTAAAGCATCTATCTGCCTTGCATGTGCTAACCTAGGACTGACTGTGGTTGGATTCCCCGGCATTCCAAATGGTCCCCCAAGCCAGAAGCGATTTCTGAGCACATAGCCAGGAGTGTCCCCTGAGCGTCAACTGATGTGGCTCAAAAAACAAACAACAACAACAACAACAACAAAAATGTATTTTCTTTTTGCTTACGTTGCTAAAATATTTAACACATGGAGTTAAATAATAACGGAGTCCTGTAGCATAACACCTCATCATATGAGTCAACTTATTTTTTGTTTTGTTTGTTTGCTTTTTAAGTCACAACCAGTGGCACTCGGGGATTACTTATCGGTCTGCACTCAGGAATCACTCTTGGATTTTTCTGGAGATTATATAGAATGCCGGGCAATGAACTTGGGTTGGCCATATGCAAAACATACTCCTCCCCACTGTGTTGTCAGTTGGTCTCCAGCACTTCTACTATTTTTTTTATAAATTATAAATTATATATCTTTTACATGATGATTTAAATGCATGTATTTAACTATTCATATATACCTGCATTCAATTAAATTCAATAATTAAATTGTCCCTGCTATAGATTAACCATTTAGATGTTTTCTGTTCAAATTTAATTTTTTTTCTTATTTTGTACTATTGGTCATGGCTTACACTGAGTAATTATGATGTGACAAAAAAACCCACAGATCTCATTTATTTCCATTCACATCCAATAAATTATAAGAAATTATGCTGCTTTAACTTGGACATGCCAGAGTTCTATGTTGGACTCATCTGCATCATATGTCTCTAACACTACTTGAACTCTTTTGAATCCATGGATAGAATCAGAAATATTGTATATATAGTAAAGGTAAAAACTATATATATAACATATATACAATATATTTAACATTAATATAATTACATATATTAATTATATATAACATAAATAAACATGTATATATATGTTAAGTTGGAAAAGTGGAATTTTCTGACAAATTATTCTTATAACAATGTCAAAAAAATAAAAGACAAGATTAATTACATAAATAATGTTTGATACCTCAGCTTGTGCTTTTGATCTTTTAACCTATTACTAGGTGCATATAATTTAAAATAAATCTAAAATGCAAAATAAAAATATTGCTCTGATCCCCAAGTTATTCTCATGAGTAAATGAAACGTCACAGAGAAAATTATATTCCAACACTGGAGGAATCACATAAAGATATCAAGTCTCTATTAAAACATTTTCACAGTTAAATTATGAATTGCTACATATACCATGAGGTTGATTCTGAATAATTAATAAAATTCCTTTAATATATCAAATATAAAAATACTTATCTAGTACCTCAATTTTCTTGTTTCTGGGCCACACCCAGTGACACTCAGGGATTACTCCTGGCTATTTGCTCAGAAATCGCTCCTGGCTTTGGGGACCATATGGGACCAGGAGGATTGAACTGAGGTCCATCTGGGTCAGCCGCATGCAAGCAAACTCCTAACACTGTGCTATGTTTAAGGCATCTAGTACCTCATTTTTAAAATAAGATCGTAGTAACCTTTTAACATGAAGCAATGTGAAATACATACAAAAGTAATATATATTTTAGATTTCTTAACTTATTATATTAACATAAATTTTTAAATTGCCAATAAGTAGAAATTGTTTCAGTCTTGCATATAATCTGATAGATTATTTATAATCAACAATCAATGCACTATCACTATTTATATGATCTTATTTAAATATATAATATTAAATGTCTTGACTATAAATCGACCTTTATTCCAAATATAAATTTTAAATAAAATGTAATTTATATGTTCAAATCTATGGTTGTTACATGTGCAATTAAAAACCTTTATATAAGTCCTTATATACACAATGGACTTATTTTATAATACATAATAATGAGTATGTATAGTATATTGATACTTAGGGTATATTAAGTATTATGTTTCTTTATAACTCTATAGCCTGTAGAAATTATATACATATAGATTATAATATATATTATAATCTACATATATTATAAAATCTATAAAGATGCCTGGGATCTAATTCAGTTTATCTGCCTGAAAGACAAGTGCCCTATTAGTACTTTTTGATCATCAGGAAGAAATACAGAACTACTTTCAGAATGTGTCACTACCCTTAGGCCTACTAATATACTGTGACAGAATTGGTACAATGGGCAATAGAGGTACAATGAACAACTTAGACTATATTTCTCTTTGTATTAACTTTCTGTCTCCAATGATCTTCAGCAGCAGTCATCTTTGTCTATTCAAATGTATCCCCTTACCTCATAAATATTTTTCTCTCTACTAATTTTTTATTTATATGAATAATATACCATATTTTAATATATACTCTAAAGTCCTCCACATTTACATTTTACTGCCTTTTTAAAGCCTATCTGATTATTAATTTATTTATTTTTCCCTTTATAAATAAATGTTTTAAAAATGTTTGAATTCTCAAAGAATTCTTACTATTTTAGGACTGCAATGGAAGATATTTGTTTGGAAAAATATTTGTAAATAATAAATGGCAAAATTGTATGAGTCTGTAAGATCTTTAGATAAAGATACTCTTATGTCAATTGTAAAAGGAGAGAATAAAAATGAATTTGTGGAAAAAAATTAAGTGCTGAATTCTGTGCAGTTCTAACCAAATTTTGTTGTGTTTTTATATTTGTGTTTCTTTGTTCTGATATTTAGTCCCTTTCAGGGGTGCTTGGGAGCTGCATCAGGCTTCATTCTTGGGGAAAATGTGGTCTCAGGATTTGAAGACAGATCCTCATACATAGAAAGTTAAGTGCTCTACATCTGAACTTTCTGTGTCATATCCAGCCTTCAAAATTTTGGTTTGGATGATGGAAAATTAAAACTGATAGAGAAATCTGGAGACATATAAGGATGGTTAGCTAGGAGGTTTGGGAAAATGTGATTTGGTGTTAACTTTAAGGTAGGTAAGGGCATAGTAGCTAGAGTTTAACAATCACAATGGTCTCCTTTGAAGATATATTGAAGCTACTAAAATATCTAGTACTTCATTAATCTAGTAATAAGATCAGCTATTGACTCGAGGTTATGGATTCCCAATATGTGTTAAGTGTCATATCTGGTACTAATGAGAAAAAAGTTCAAGATTCAAAATATGTATGGTTTCCCCTGCTAGCTATGTTCCTGAAGAAGAAAGACGTAAGGATTACAGACACCCATTTAAGGCTTCTGGTGAAGACTGCTTTCCCTTCCAGTGTCCCGTCAGTCTAGCTGACCAGATGCTATAACAGTCATACTGAAAACTTCAAGGAGTTACATTGTATTTTCAGAACAGAGGATCATTCTATTCTTTAAATGGAAAAAAGGTCAGTCATCAACCAAGCTTCCAGAATTTGTTCAATCTTGAAAAGTGTTGCATATTGTGTGATGAACAATTCCCCAATATTACTTATATTTTCAAATTTTATTATCATTATTGCAGTCATTGTTGCTGCTATTTTATTGCTATTGAAATGGTATAAATTTAATATTTAACCAATATTAATTTTTATAGAGGATATGATAGATGTAAGATTTTACATATGAATAATATAAAAATAATATATATCATAAATAATTTATTTTTTGTTTTTGGGCCACACCCGGTGGCACTCATGGGTTACTCCTGGCTATGTGGTCAGGAATAGATCCTGGCTTGGGGGACCTATGGGATGCTGGGGATCGAACCGAGGCCTGTTCTGGGTCAGCCACATACCAGGCAAATGCCCTACTGCTGGCTATGGCTAAGGCCCATATATCATAAATAAATATTATGTAATATAGTGTATAATATTATATATAATATATTTTATAAATAAATATAATATAATATACTATATAAAAATCTGCACCATATTTTTAACCCTGGGTGAACAGATCTGAAGCAGGGACATACATAAAATAGTCTAAACCAGGCTGAAGGTGAAACAAGTGCAGTTTGGCAACCTTCTACCTCATATTAAGAGTGAGCTGCCTTCCAGAACTTTCATTTTTTATTGAGTACAGAGACCACTCCCAGATTGGAGTATAAGGACAAAGTAAGTATATATAGGTTAGGCTATCCTGACTCAGTTCAATCCAGAGTGTCAAATCATTCACTATCATTAGGATATTCTCAGGTCCTCAGTTTGCTGTTAGAATACCATATGTAAAATTACTCCATGTGTCACATTTCCAGTCCCAAATGAATGGGTCTGAAACAAGGTCACATATGAAATAATCCAAACAGGCTGAGGGTGAAACATGTGCAGTCTGGCAATCTTCTCCCACATATTGAAAGTGAGCTGCCTGTCAGGACTGTCATTTATATTGAGTACAGAGACAACCCCCCGGTGGGAGAGTAAGTTAAATTAGAATTAAAACAAATAGCTCAGGCCAAACTGAGTCAGCCTTCCCCAGGTTTACAAGTAAGACAATCTCTGTTTTGAGGTAAAAACAAGTTGTAAAGAAACAAATACAAAGGAACCAGAGATGATCTTTGAGTTGGATAAAATCAAGTTGTAAACAAATAGATAAAGATACAAATAAACCAGGATGATCTTTGTTTTAGAAAAAAACACACATATATGTACATATTGATATACTTAGAGAATATAAAATATTACATTCAGAGAAATATATCTCTAAAACATTTTATTGTGAAAAGTTAAAGCTCTTTCTTTATTCATAAAACAACTTCGTTTTCCAGCTCTGATAGCTCCTGACAACTACCATTCTTTTACTATTGACCATATATTGAAGGGATTATTTCTATGCTTTGTATTGTGTCTCAGTGTTCTATTGCAACTTTGACCCTTTACTTTTATTTAAAAATGATGTTTACATCTTATTTATGGATTTTTCAGTTTTGCTTGTGCCATTGACTTCTGTTGGCATAACACTGATATTGGAAAAGGTACTTTTGTGCAATTTCTTCTTGAATTTATTGACTTGCTTTGCAGGATCACATAATGTCTATCCTGGACAATATTCCATAAGCAGTAGCTATAATCCTATAGTGTTGATTAGACATATTAATGCATGAAGATTACAAAATAAAACATTTTGAAAAGCAACCAGCCATGTAAAAAAGCATACAATAAAATACGATATTCAGAAAAAAAATGTGGAAGAAGAAATAGGTCCAGGAATACTGGGTTAAGTTCTAGCTGATTGTATTTGTTTGTTGTTTATTTCAATAGTAAATATTCAACTTTTGAGAGTGAAATGAGAAAGAAAAGAAGGATCTGGATTTTAGAGGTAGTTTAAATTAATAATTTCAGAAGACAGAAAGAATAATAAAATAAATTTATTAGGAGTATACAATGAATCTAATGGTCATTAGTTTACATCATAATTCATCAACGTAGATTCTCCAAGGCTCTAAAAGTTTTTTGTTTGTTTGTTTTTGTTTTGTTTTATTTTGTTTTTGGCCACACTTGGTGACACTCAGGGATTTCTCCTGACTATGCGCTCAAAAATCCCTCCTGGATAGGGGGACTATATGGGACACCAGGGGATCAAACCATGATTTGTCCTAGGTGAACTTGTGCAAGGCAGACACCCTACTGCTTGTGCCACCTCTCCACCCTGGCTCTAGAAATTTTAACTACAAGTGTGAAGATGATCTTTGTAGAAAAGCAAACCAGAATTAGTATTTTCCCCAGAAAGTAATTTAAAAGAAAATTAAAGGCAATGGCATTTACTATGCAGGTTCATTTTGGGGCTTTGTATTATTATGTAAAATACATTAATAATTTTATGTGGTTTAAAGACAACTGAAGTTGACTCATGTAATAGTCTCTCACAGTGATACTATTAACTTACTCTTGAGAGTGCTCTACCAAGGTATATACAATTACTAAAAGAAGTTTAAATGAAATGAACTTAATTTTTATTCTATTTTATTTGAGGAAGCAATTAGTGCTCAGCCTTTAGCAACCACTGCCAGCTATACTTAAGCTGGTGTGAGGACCTGTGGTCTAATTGTACAATGATGCTAGAGGACACCAGGGTCATACTCAGTAGTTTTGGGAGCCTTATTGTCATAAGGTAGCAGAGCAAACTCAGGTTCCTAGATACATGCTCCAACTTGATGTTTTACCCCTTTTAGTTGTCCTCCCAGATCTAACATTATTGATTTACTTATCATATTCTGGATCCTAATAATACAAAAGTCAAAGTCTTATCCTATTTGTGGCCTAATCAAGTTTGATCCCCTGTATTATACATGGGCACCTGATTATTTCTAGGAGTGATCCCTGAACACTGAACCAGGGAAAAGTTCTGAGGAAGCACATCAAGTGTGATCCAAACACCAAAATATATAAATAAATATCAATTCTGAGAATTCCTCATAATTACTTATCTTTATCATATTTTCTTGAGTAAGACATCAGCTTCAATAGGAGATAAAAAGTTTCTGAATTTTCCATTGCACAGATGAACAGAGAGCTAAAATGCATCTTTATATGAGAAGTTATTAGGTGGCTCAAAATATATTTTAATTCAATCAAATCAATATTAATTTAAGAAAAATAAGATATATTTAAATGTATTTAATTAATATTGAGATATTTACTTATTTACAATAAATAATTTACAGTTTCATTGTGTTGTCATTTATTAAAAACAAATAAAATATTTAAATTATTTTTCTATAAATAATAAAAAACAAATTAGTAAATATATTCTAGCCTGCTAGATGAAATGTTGCATATTGAATTATATTGCAAATTTTCAGATGTTGCTTATATGCTAGGAAAGTGTATATTTTAAATGCATGATTAGCAGTTTAGAAATGTTTTAGATTACATCTGATTATGAATTATTAATAATCAGAGAAACTTCAAAGTCCATCAACAAACTGTAGTTATAAATGTTTATTACTAAAATTATAATGTAAAATGAATTAAATTCTAAAGAAGTTTTCCTTGCTTTCAAGTTGAATGAATTTAGAATATTTTTTGCTATTATCTATTTTATATTTAAAAGATATTTAGTTTAAAGATTTAGTTTAAGAGATTTAGATTAAAAAGAGATTCAGTGGGGGCCAGAGAGATAGCATGGAGGTAAGGTGTTTGCCTTTCATGCAGAAGGATGGTGGTTTGAATCCCGGAATCCCATATGGTCACCTGTGCCTGCCAGAGGCGATTTCTGAGCATAGAGCCAGGAGTAACCCCTGAATGCTGCCGAGTGTGACCCAAAAACCAAAAAAGAAAAAAAAGAGAGATTTAGTAATTTAAAAATTAGTTAATATTTTTCAGCCAAAAATAATTATGAGTACATTGTTTACATTTACCTTACTTAGGAAGTTTTATGCAGGGAGCTTGACTACTACTTCATCCTTCAGTAAAATGCCAGCATTCTTCCTATTGGTCAGGGCCCCTTCACTCCTCAACTTTGTTATCAGCATCAGAGGCTTGTTTATTTTATATGTATATAATATATTTAAACACTGTTATTACAAACATAATTGTAGTTGGGTTTCAGTCATAACAAGAAAACCCCCCTTCACCTGTACAACCTTCCCATCACCAATGCCCCCATCTCTTCCCTCCCCAACCCCCCACCTGTACTTGAGACAGGCGTTCTACAGCCCTCATTCACTGACATTGTTATGATAGTTCTCAGCGTAGTTGTTTCTCTAACTGTACTTGCAACTCTTTGTGGTGAGCTTCATATATTGAGCCGGTCTTTCAGGCCCTCATCTCTGGGAATTATATCAATGTCTTTAATTTTTCTTTTTCTTTCTTTCTTTTTCTTTTTTTTTTTTTTTGGTTTTTGAGCCACACCCATTTGACGCTCAGGGGTTACTCCTGGCTATGCGGTCAGAAATGGCCCCTGGCTTGGGGCGACCATATGGGACGCAGGGGGATTGAACCGTGGTCCATTCTACACTAGCTCTTGCAAGGCAGACACCTTACCTCTAGCGACACCTTTTCGGGCCCCGTCTTTAATTTTTCTTAAAATCCATAGATGAGTAAGGCTATTCTGTGTCTCTCTTCCTCTGACTTATTTCACTCAACCTAATAGATTCCATGTATATCCATGTATAGAGAAATTTTATGACTTAATCTCTCCTGACGACTGTATAATATTTCATTGTGTATATATACCACAGTTTCTTTAGCCATTCATCTGTTGAAGGGCATCTTGGATATGGCTGTATAATATTTCATTGTGTATATATACCACTGTTTCTTTAGCCATTCATCTGTTGAAGGGCATCTTTGTTGTTTCTAGAGTCTGGCTATTATAAATAGAACTGTAATGAATATAAGTGTGAGGAAGAAATTGTTGTATTTCATTTGTGTGTTCCTAGGATGTAACCCTAGGAGAGGTATAGCAGGATCAAATGAAAGCTCATTTTCCAGTTTTTGGAGGCATCTCCATATTGTTTTCCATTAGGGCTGGACTAGACCGCATTCCAACCAGCAGTGAATGAGAGTTCCTTTCTTCTCACATCCCCACCAGGACTGATTTTTCTTGTTCTTTGTGATGTGTGCCAGTCTAAGCAACACCTGGAACTACTTCCTGATCCCCAGAGGCTTGTTTTCAGTGGATACTATTCCTCTAAATTTGTTTTTCTGTGTCCCATATTTGAGAAATTATATGGCATTTGTCTTCCCTCTGGCTGATTTGTTACATCTAACAACTTGTAAATCTATTTACATTTTAGCACAATGCAAGAGTTCACATTTTCTTATGCTGATTAATGTCTCATTTTTATAGGACATTCATTCTTTATGCACTTATCTTCCTTTTGCTTATTAGTGTTGCTTACTGATAGTTCTGACTGTAGTTAAACTTTTGAGGTTTCAATATGATTTCCTTGAAGCTGAACAAGTTTACTTTGCCACCAACAGTGAACAAGGGCTTGTTTTCTCCACATTCCTGCCAACTTGAGTAATTTTCATCTTTATCCTCTGTCTGTCTCTCTGTCTCTCTGTATGTATGAAGCCATTCCTAACAGTGCTCAGATGTTACTCCTGGCTCTGTAGTCCGAAATTTGGGGAAACTATATTGGATAGAAACTGGGTAACCTGCTTGCAAGGAAAATTCCCTAACCAGCTTTATTATCACTCAAAAGATATATATTTGATTATATATGTTTGATATATATTTTATCAAATATATATATATATATATATTTGATTTTGGGGCCACACATGTCTGTGCTCAGTGGTTACTCCTGAATCTGCACTCAGAAATGGCTCCAGTAGCTAGGCTTGGGAACCAAATGGGATGCCAAAAGCAAACCTGGGTTGGCCATGTGCAAAGGCAAATGCTCTCCCTCCAAGGCGTGTTAGGTGATATTTAATGTTGTTTTTATATGTTTCCTTGATAAACAGTGATTATGAGTACTGTAAAGTGTCTACTGATTGCTTTTCTTCTTTGTATGAATATTTGTGTCAGCTTTTGCCCAAATTTTTAATGGGGTGAGTATTTTTCCTTCCATTTTGTAAGCATATACATAATATGCATATTTATATATATATTTATTAATATGAATATATATTTATAATATAAAGTATAAATATTTTACAAATATATATTGGCCCCTTTTCAGATGTTGGGAGTTGTTAAATATTTCTCTCATTTGATATAATGCATTTTATTTTAGAAATCATTTTCTTTCCACCAACAAGACAGAACATTTAAATATGATATAGTCATTTCTATTCTGGGTTTTGCTTTCTTTGCCAATAAAGTAAGAGAGACAATTTTGGTACTGCTTTTGTCATGTTTTAAGTTTTACTTAATTTAGTCAAGTATAGTAGTGCTTGAGAGATATTCCTGCTATAGTTCTTAGTGTGTTTAAAGAATCAGGTAGTACCAGAAAGTTGAACCCAGTGCTCCAACATACAAAATTGCATTCCAGTACTTTGAGATAAATACCTGGTAATATTGATACTTCTGGAGTCAATAATCAAGAATGTTCTAGAAATTTTTTTTATGCACTATTTATTCATATTTATTTTCTGGTGCTTAGAAATTTCAGGGAACTCAGTGAGATTCTTAGAAACACCACTGTTGGTTCTGTGCACCCTCAGGTGTAATACTAATTCGGACCTGAGGGCCAGTAATACTTTGACCAATCCCAACAGGGCTTACTTCCTCCAGGGCCAACTTAGAGGTACTCAAGGGACCATATAATTCTTGAAGTGAACCAAGATGAGATGCACACCAGACATATAACCTAACAGTAGTTCTATCCCTCATCTCAGATTTTATTTTATTAAAAGAATTTTGACAAAAATATAAATATTTTTCTATTTTATAAAAAATATTGATTCCAGAAAAAATAATTCAACAGTGTTTATGTGCAAATAAACCCTGATTACAAAAAGTAAGTAGCCCTACCACTGACTGGTATGATCTTAGACCACTCTGCACACACACACAAAAGGAAAGAAAATATTCCAAAACTAAAAAGTAAATCATTTTAAATCACACACTGAAGTTTTTAGATAAATACCCACACATAAGGCAAAAAAGGAAAATGAGTCTTTTCTTGAGTTTGATGCCAGGAGCAAAATTTCACTTCTTACAATTAGGTTTCATGTTAGGGAAGTAAATAAGATGCTCAAGGGGGAGGTGATATATATTATACATTTTTCATGTTACAGAGCAAGAAGTCAAGATATTTTCAAGGAGAGAGAAGATAATTTTAAAATATTTAGATAAAATGTTACTTTTATATAACTCTATTTGTATTTATATGGAGTTGACATAAAAATGATAATGAATTTATAATACTCAAAAACATAAATACTTAGGGTCAACCATTCTCTTGGGTCTATTTTGGTGGTTCTCAGGAAACCATGTAGGGTCAAAAGTCAAACAGGTACCTGCATGCAAAGCATGAATTCAACTTTTGAAATATCTCCCTAGTCCCTGAGCCAATACCTTCATGATACCTATTTATTTCCTTTTTTTTAACTCCTCTTTCTTTACCCTCATTTATTATATCTGTTTAGCAATGATTTTGATTTTCATGCTTCCTTTTTTATCATTAGATTTTTTCTATTAATTGATATACTAACAGTGTAGTCTCTTAGTTCATCTAAGAAACTTATTTATCATTCTTCCTTAGCTACTAAATCTCATAGTCACATGTTAATTTTATATGGAATATGACTGCATATTGACAATGCCCAAATAAAATGCAATATAAAATTTACTTCTATATTTTAGATAAATGGTGAAAATTAATTACTTTAATTCTGTAAGTCATTCTGCAATTTATACAAAATGCATAAATTATAAAATTAAACTTCACAAAAATCTCATTAAAGGGTAAACTGTTAGTAAAATAATTACTCTTATTACATATATCTTATGATATGTAAAAATGTTGCCATAAAATTGAATCCTATGTGTTCTCATTTTAAAGATGTTTTCCTTTAATCTGTTTTCAGTATATTTTATAAGAAGCAAACTGATTGTGGTAGTAATTTCACATTTTTTAAATTAAACCTAACCTTGAATTGTTTTATTGCTATACAGTTATTATGTTATTTATTTCTTAATAAAATAATAAATGTAGTAAGAATTAAAACATAAATCCCCACTTTCATATTTTATAGTTATTTTATATATTTAGTTCAATGTATGGTATTATAATTCTTTTAATAATTGGTTCAAAATTAAAAATTATTCAAAATGGTTATATAAACTTTGTATCCATGTATACAAATGAATTAATTTATCTTTAATATAATTTTTATACAATGCCTATATATACAAATGAATCCATATAGAAAATATTTTCTAGTCTTGTGAATAATTTGATGTTCTATCAATATAAGATAACATTATTATATATATTAGTTTCTTACATTTTACAGAGATCAAATTATATTTATGGTACCATTATAATTATAACTAATCAATTACCAGTTAATTTCTGAATGCCATTATATATTTATTTTCTATAGATTGTCAATATGTGAATTATTTCTTCTACAGAAATACACATGTCTTCAGTTTCTACTATTACTACTAATCATGACAAAATGAATTAAACTATATATATACAACTCTTACAGTTTTCAGTACAGAGATAACTGAGTTAAGAACAGATACATTTGTAATTTTGATGCATTTTACCAAATTACATGATCCCAAATTGTATAATTTTTGATCCCATTAATAGTTTATGCAAGTGCTTCTATTTCCATCTAACAGTAGGAGATGAATAATTTTAGATGCTGCAATCCAAGGAGTAAAAATGATATGTCATTATAGTTTAACTTGAATTTGAAAAAACAGTTTTGGCTGTTGTCAGAAAATACTTGTTCTGTATTTTCTCAACATGTCTTGGAAGAAAAGTATAGTTTTCCTCCTGAAATCTAACTTCAAATCCTTTGTTTCTTTTTATTGGATATTTGCATTTTTAATGTTTCTCTTACGAGCTCTCATATTATGTAGTGGAGGGAGATCTCCTCAATGAATCCTGTATGGTTGCTTGCAGATGATTAAATCAATATAGGTTTTATAGAGGAGCAAGCCAACCTTGCCAGGTTCAAAATATGGGTCTTGACTTTTTTGTAAGTATAGACTCCATTTCCTTTCTTCTCATAATGCCATGACATACATAAACTTTTTTTTAACATTTTTTTAAATTTTTTTATTTTTAATTATGAGAACAAAGATGCAAAGAAAGAGGACAAGGTAAAGTTACAGTGGAAGGACAATCACCCATAACATAATTATCAGAAGAAGTACCCTTGCTGATATCTTAACTTTGAACTTTCAGCCAAAGAACATTAAGACAAACAAAATAGAATCCATGTACAATTACTTTGTCCCTCAAGTCCCCAGATTGTAACACATTATAATATTTCTTAACAGCACACAAGGCAATCTAAAGCCATAAAACTTATATAACTCCTTAAACATTAGAGGCATAGTATTTTTTACATTTCCCTGTACATACATATTAGCTTAAGTTAACCTCAAATTTTAAGTGTTTTTTTTTTTTAAGGATTAGAGTCAAAGGAGCACAGTATAAACGGTGTTAGAGTGGCAATTGTTGTTTGCATAGGCCCACCAAAATATGAGAGGCATGGAAAGGAATAACCTTGGCCTAAATACAAAGAGACCCTACCCCTGAAGTTTCCTGGCATAAGACCAACTCTAGGCTTCAGGCAAGTTAGATCGTCCAATCCAAGACATTGTCCGTATTGCCAACACACTTTTCATACAGTCTCTGTTGTTGGTATCATGTTTCTGTATTAAAGATCCTGGAATCTGCATATTCTACATAGAAGTCAGAATGTGGAGCGTCCTTTCGTTTCACCTCACCATTAAAGGGCAATGCAGGAAGCCCTGTCCTGTAACCAGGTCGTTGTTGTTAAGTCTTCTCAGTGTTAAGGGAAGTCTCTTTTGAGCAGGTCAATGTCTGAGCAGTGGTAGGGTCTTCCATGGTAGAGGATTGCTTCCAGGTGATGTTATAGACAAACCTGGATGTTTCGTGGATGTCTTCTCTAGATCAGGGGTGAATAAAGAATGCCCATTCTTCTGAGGCCTGTGCCAGGTCATTATGTCAATGTTCAGGGTGTAAGGTCCCTTTGCACTACAAGATTTGTGTATTCCAATCTCTATTAGATAGGATCTTATTTGTATGTATAGTATTTTCTCATTTTAATGTGCCTATGCAAAAAAGGAGCAATGCACGTGGCGTTGTTGGTGCATATGGGGGTCATAAGACAAGTCCAATAATCTCCATGACATGGTTCAGTCATAAGCATTAAACTGGGGAACTCTTTCACCAAAATTCCTTGTTGAACAGCTCATGAAGAGCAGATAAAAAGTGGTTAGAATCATCACTGTATAAGAGAGTATTTAGTAAGACTTATAGTTGTCAGGGAAAAACACAAAATATTCTAAAGACATACGTGTCCATTTTATGTCTTTTGAAAGAGTTTGGGGTTGTTACACACAATGCACGGCTTTGGTCTGTGATTAGGATTGTGCAATACTGAAGTTGAAAAGAGTAATATGGGTTAGTGATGTTTGGGGGGGTGAGAGAGTTAAGGAGTAAAAATGAGCTTTGAAGGGGTGTGGGAAAGGGCAGAATGCAAAAAAGGGCAGATACGCAAAACATAACATAAAGATAAAGAATACTCTTAATATATGCAGTGCTAGTGCCATATATGCAGTTTTTCATATGCAGAGTGGTCAGATATTGCCAGTGACAAACTTAGCGCAACAGAGAAAATCTCAGCACACCCCAAATTAGGACCAACCTTGTCTGGCCGCCTGGGCTGCCACCCCAGAAGGCCTGGAGGCCGGGGGCAGAAGAGGGGAAGGCTGGGAGCCTATCAAGGCTCCCAGAGCACCCAAGTTAGGGAGAAGGCCTTCCACATGGGGTCTCCCGCAACCCCAAGCTGGTTAGAGCTAGCCTCCAGCTCAAGAGAGGATCGAGAGAGAGCCCAGGATCTGCCCGCCCTACACCCTGTGCCCTTCCCACTCTAAAGCTGAGGGAAGGGCGGGGAAAGCTTGGGACCCCATCCAGGAGGGACCCCCGACACCCACCTTGTCTGGCCGCCTGGGCTGTTACCCCAGAAGGCCTGGAGGCCGGGGCAGAAGAGGGGAAGGCTGGGAGCCTATCAAGGCTCCCAGCGAACCCAAGTTAGGGAGAAGGCCTTCCACATGGGGTCTCCCCCAACCCCATGCCGGCTAGAGCTAGCCTCCAGCTCAAGAGAGAGCGGCATACATAAACTTTTAGGGGAGCTCAGCCCACCAGATGTATCCTCAGATTTTTCTGGTGGGGAGAACTAAAATAACCCCCACGGGGTTCCTCAAAAGTCCCACTGTGGACTCCTTTTTCCCCTGCGTGGATGGTTGAGGAATTTCTGCTTGCCAATACATTTTTGGTCATTATTTGGCTATTTCTCCTTTGTAAATCTCAGGCAAAATTGTGGCATCTATCAAATAATTTGGCTTAGAAATTCCAGCACCAACCAAACTGAAATCTATACTATGATGAGTAGTATAAAATTTTGCTGCAACTTGGATAGAACTAGAGGGTATTGTATTTTCTGAGACAAATACTGTCATCTCACCTTATTCCCAAAGAGATTTTTTTTCTCCCCTCCCTGGCCCCAAGAGTTTTGTTTCAAAAATCTGTTTGCTTTGGATTTTCTTAGTCTATGACTTAATTTTATTTATTTTATTAATCTATGTCATTCATATAGATGGAAACATATCATATAATATTTTTAGAGATTTAGTAAGCATCTTATTTACTCATAGCTCAACAAAGATTTGTTTTATGAAGCATCAAAACAGTTCCAAAAATATGACTAAGTGATATAGTACAAAAATAGGGAAAATAAATACAGATTATGAACAATAAATGAAATATTTTAGAAGATATAAAATTCAAAGGAAGAAACTTTCTTCCAATACATGACATAAATTTTAGTTGTTTTGGACTTCCTAACTCAGAACTCTGTTAAAAGTTAATATAATATTTATGTTGTTATTGTTACACCCAGACTTACTCCTGACTCTATGCTTAGAGATAACTGTGGTGATTACTTAGGTAGACCACCCACATGATTTGCCAGGAAATACTGGGTCTGCGTCATACAAGATAAGCATCTTGCCTATTACCTTCTCTCCAGGTCCATAAAAGATAATAAAATTAACTATAATGGTTTCTGTTTTGAAATAACCTACATATATTTATGTAATAGCGCATGATTGGAGCTTTTAAATTAATATCCAATATTTTAAATATGGTTTGAATGAACAGAATATCTATTTTTAATTTATAAATGTTGCATATTTTGAAACAACTATTATTAAAATTAAACCCAGTATTTTTGAACATCGCATATTCATAATGCATATGTAGAAAATATTTATATTTTCATAAATGCTTAAGTGCAAATATAAAGTGTATAATAAAAGTAAAAAAATATTAATAAAAGAGATGAAGGACAAGATAATGTGAACAAAGTTCCTGTTAAAATGTATGCACTCTCAGGAAAATTAGTACTAAAACAGAATAACTGAATAACCTTCCACTATTTTTATAGCTTTGAAACATAATAACAAAAATAAAGAAACCAAGGACACAACTTTTGTACATTTTTAAGGCTACTTGGAAATAGCTTTTAACAATTTCACACAAAAGTAACATTATTTTTTGTCACCTTAAAAGGTACAAAATTGTTTGCACATTTATTTAAATTCCTGTGCAAAAGCACTCTTGGGCATAGAAATATTACCTACCACATGATTATATTTTAATAGTGTATTAGTTTTAGGATTAAATTTTCTTACAAGCTAACTTATTTGAGCATAAAATACTCTTACATATATGTGGTATGCTATATTGAAAAATTTTTGTCAATTTTTTGAAAACAGAATTTTTTATGGAGAATAATAAAAATACATATATCACATATATATTTATGCACACATATATAAATAGACTGAACTCAAGCTCTGAATGATGGAGTTTATTTGATCCCATCCACTGAAAAATCTACCCAGTACATTAAATGTTGTAGCCTCATCCCCACCTGACCTCTCAGTCTTTTTGTGAATGACTCAAATCACTGTGTATAACCACCATAGAGGTTAGAGTCAGGAGTAAGATATGAGTACTGCTGAGTGTTTCAACAACAACAACAACAGCAATTCCTGCATTAACCTTTAACAAATTTTAACTACTAAACAACTAAAGTTTATGGCATGTATTGGGGAAAGTCTCTTCCATTGAATTTCCTAAGCTCTTACATATGTGGGATATAAATAATGTGATAAGGGAAAAATATATGGTCAAACTCAAATAAATCTTTAAACTAGGGTACAGAATGGAGTTTAACATGGCGGTGAGATATGTGTCTATTTTTATGTGTCCTAAGTCAATAGTGGAAGGAACTAGACACTCTGGTGGAGATTGGTGTTGAAATGTTATATGCATAGCCATCACTGACAGTATTATAAAATAATATGAAGAATAATCCACTATAGAATAGAAAATTCATAGACTTTTAGTTTCTAAAATAGAACTTCTGATATACATCTTCAGTTGAAAGTAGTTTGGGATATAAATAAAATGCATTATAAAAATGTAATTAGTAGAATTTCTAAAATGGCTCCTTAAAGTTATACAATCTCTGAAATTTGATGAAAATACAAATGATCACTTTTTTGATCATGTTATGTGATATGGCTTAACTGACTTTGAGATAAATCAATAATACCATGTTACTTGGGTAACTCAAATATAATCACAAAAACCATCAAGAGCAGAGTCTTTGTTGACCATTATCAGAAGTAGTTGGACAGATTTGAAGTGTGAAATTGTTTCAATCTCTTTGTTTTTAAACCCAGAGACCAAAAATAAAGGAAGTAGCATTCAGAGTTGACAGCAGATCCCATTTGATGGTCAGCCAGAATGTAAGGACCTTATCTTTACAACTGCAAGCAAATAAATTCTACCAAGAAAGTGAATGGATTTGGAACATTATATTGGTTTCATGTAAAAATCTCACCGAGGGAACATAATTATGTCAACCTTGTTATTCCTGTTGAGCCTATTTAGATTTCTGAGCTAAGAAAACTAAAATAATGAATGCTGTTTTAAGTTAAAAAAGTTATAACAATGTATATTAAACATTTATAAAAATGCAAATACCAGAAAAAGAATGTGGAAACTATTGTCTGGCACAAATTAGAACCTAGATATACATATCCTCTATAATATAACCAAATATAGTTCTGATTACCTCAGAGCACTTACTTCTTAGGTGGCCTCTCACTGTAGAATCTGAATAGATCCATTGGACCCTTACAGCAAACTGCCAACATAGTGTGCTAAATATTATAGTTTTAATACCATAATTCCATTATAACACTACATGGAATGTCCTTCCAAAGGTAATATACATTGTTTATTTGGTAAGACTCAAGTTTTGACATCAGAGAAGATTATTCAACATAAATAATTTTCTAATTAAATATTAGTAGTTTGATCTAAATTGGTAGATTTCAGATTATATAGCACAATGTTTTCTAAATGAATATTCAATCTAAGGTAATGAACATGTGACTTCAGAAAATCATTTTGCTGATCTTTGATGATTTCTATGCACATATGGCTTGAAGATGATCATCATTACGTCTAAGACCTGTACTTTGCCTTATAGAAGTTCAAAGATGGAGAAATAACTTTTTCACAACAAATATGTGCTCCCAAAAAGGGACATGGTGCGCTTGAACACTTCGGGAAAGCATGGGGAACCTGGGGGGCAATTCTCTCAAAATTGCCCATGACTGCTTTTCCAGTAATCTCCCTGAACTTGGCTTTGATGATCAGAGTTTTGCATGCAGAGTCAATGATGCTCCGTTTGACGCACATGGAGGGGGGCATCTTGCACATCAAAGGAATGCGGTGTCCACAAAAATTGGAAAGTGGCTCTGTGCTTCTTTGAAGTCTGCAAATCTGTGATAAAAATTGCTTCTCTAGCTTAAAAAATAGCATTTGGTTTTGCATGAAATAATTAACGATGAGGCTGGATGGTGGAGGTACCATCCAGCCCGGCAGATAAAGTACTTTTTTATTTATAAACTTTGCTTAGTTTATACAACATTTGTAAAGAAAATATATCAATTATTCTAACAAAATCCTGAATAATATCACTTAGACTGGATGCTCAAAAGGAAAGCTAGTGTTTTAGACACTCAAACTTCAAATGCTCCCAATTGTTTTACTTAAAATAATGTCTTTTTTAGTCTAACATTTCATTTTATAAGAGTAGGATAGACCATAAGTTTTAGCTTTGCCATTTCTCTTTAGATTAATATCATGATTTGTTAGGAAATATACCCAAATTCTTAGAGATGGTCTTAATTTCTGCTAAGCAAATATGTTCACTAGATGATTTTAAAATAAAAGGAAGGGCTATATTTAACATTAAGTATATAAATACTAAAAATAGAAGACTAGTATATATGTATATGCATGTACATGAATTTAAAGAGATTAGTGTAAGCCCAACTATAGCCATACATAGGGGGCTCAGGTAACAATATTTATACCTATATGAAAATTGTTTATTGAAGTTATTGGAGTATATATATTTATAATAGTTTTATAATTAGAATAAAGTTATCTTTAAGGATAGTGTCTGTTATTTTCTCAATTATAAAAATTGCTGGAGAAGAGCTTTGATTATTATATTTAAATATGATGACATCTAACACATGAAAATGTATTAATTGTAAAGCTGGCAAGGAATTTTCAAAATATTTAAACTCCAATTTATAAAGAAAGTTTGTCAATTTGTGTAAATTAAATATTTTAATAAATAAAAAGTAAAGCAACTTAAATCAATAAAAAGCTTATCTTCTGCTTGGTTGAGCTGAATGAAACACTAAGTATCTCAAACCATTATTACAACTTTTGATCTACTACACTTCAAAATTCACTACATTTTTAAATAAATACTGTATTTTCAAAATACAAAATTGTATATAAACTATGCAAATACAGTCCAAATTGTGCAGCTTTGTAGCAATTAGGAGTCACATAACAAATTTAAATAATGTTGAAAAATGAATTAAATGGCCTTTTAATTTAGAATTAGTTGAATTTTTGTCAAATCTTTCAATACATATAATTGATGAAGCTGATGCAGGAAGGGATATGGCTCAAGGATCTGATTAAAATGGGAAAAATATGTGGGCATTGCAGGTTTGATCCTTATTACTACAAAATACTTCAAACATAAAAAGAATGAGCACTACAGAAAATTTGACATTTTTGATTATTGTGGTTTGCCACACAAAATCATGTTGTGCCATAAAAATCAATAAAATTAAAATTTTGCTAATAACATGCTTATTTATAGGTTAGTGATTTTTGCAAATTTTATATGAAAATATGGTCCATAATATTTATTTATTAGGTTACGAGAGAACAGAAAAAGAAATCCTATATTTTTCGACTCTATTGCCTCATATGGACAAGTCTAGAACAATAATGTCCACTGTTTTACTAGAGTAGACCTTTAATTTCGACTTCACTTTCCTTTGAAAATCCTTTTTTAATTTCATTTATTTATTTTGTTTTTTTGGGGGGTGTTTTTTTGGAGGGGCATACAATGGCATGCAGCAATTGCTCCTGGTACTGTGATTAAGATTCACTACTAGTAGTGTTGTGGGACCACATGGGATGCCAGGGACCAAAACCAGGTCATCTATATGCAAGGTCCTACCCACAGTGTTCTACCCATTGTGCTATCATTCGGGCATAGAAAATTCTTTGTTTAAAAAATTCCTGCCTTTCATATTTATTAGCTCCATTTCCAAGAACTATTAAAAATGAACAGAACAATGATTAATTTGAAATAATTTTATACTGTTAGACATACTTGTTTTTAAACATAAACATATCTCAGAGTGAAATCACTAAGTATATTAACAAAATAAAAATCCAAATCCCATATTGAACATTTTTCTTATTACTACAGTGATTATCTTTACAGTACATGAGATTTAGCCTTATATTGTCAACCAGGATTTACTAACGTGTTTGGAAAGACTTACAATGTTGATTGTATCATATGTGTCAGATATCCAAGCTCTTGGGATATTTTGGAGTCATGATGAAATGATAAGTGCCAAAAAATGGAAATGCTATTGTTCAATCTAGTTTGGGAGAGATGTTTTCAAAATCCCCAAAGTAACTAACCCATCATTCATCAGAAACTAATTCTTACTTTTTATTTGGGCAGTGAAAATTCTAGATATTATTATTAATATATTATATAAATACCATAATATATACTATATAAATAACATCATCATTATAAATAAAAACCTCTTTCTTTAATAATCTCCTGAAAGAGACAAGAATAAGGTAATGTTCAGACAGAACCATTTTACAATTTTGTATGGGGAACAATACAAGATAGTTTATTCTAGTGTAAGCATAGTCTTAAATAAACATGATAGGCTTCACAATTTGAAGATATTCCTATACATTTAGAAGTTTAAACTAGGTGACCTCTATATTTTTAAAATTCACTTGATATTTGTTAAATTTGTTGGGTCAGTTTACTTTTTAATTAAATAACTTTCAACATTTTCTTCATTATAAAACTTAGGCAAATCAAAGTGATCTCACTAGGTTGATATTTATATATGGCATCATCCACTGAATATATTATTTTCAGTCTTTAAAATTCATTTTTATTTACTTGTTTAGTTCAAGCAACAGAGTTCAAAGGCCTCTTCAATTATTCTCCATCAACTGGGATGATGGTTCAGAAATAGCGTCTAAAGATGTGGTACTGCTCAGATCTTCTGATGATTATGGTAATGGGGTCAAGTGGGAGTACACATGAATGCCAAAGAGATTATGTGGTGCTGGGGATCAAACTTGGGTTAGAAGCATATCTTGATCACTACTATTTTTCTAGATTCAAATCTTTATTTTTTTTCAAATAAGATGAGTTATTTTGAGTATAAATGTCCATGTTTAAGGGACATAATATGGCAACAAGATGACCATCAAAAATGCCAATATTTCTCTACTCTACTCCATTTGACTCATTCATTTGGAAAGTAGCTATCCTCATCAGTACACCACTAATATCTTGAAAACCTTTTGACCCCACTCCACAAGTATTGAATAAACAAAACTATATGGCTAAATATACTTTTTTTATATAAAACAGTGTTACAGTCTCCATATCCCACATAAATTAGATTAACAGAATTTTGCACTTCTATTACTGATTTGTTTCTATTACTGATTGTAGCATGGTGTCCTTAAATTTCATCCGAATTGTTATCAAAAAAGATGTTATCTATTTTTACCAATGCATAGTATTATGCTTTTATGTCTATATTCTACAACTACTTTATCCCCTCATCTCTCATTAATCATGTGTGTTGTTTTCAGACACAAAAATTACTTTCAATGGGTCTGTAGGGGTGATGTTGCAATATCATATATTAAATTGTTAGTTCTGTTTTAAATTATTTAATTGATTAATTATTTTTGGCTTTTGGATTTCACCTAATTCTGTTCAGGTTCATCCTTGCTTTATGTTAAGGGTTTATGTAAAGACAAACTTGATAATTTTCTGGAAAGTCAATGATAGTAGAAATTGGAGCTGTAATACCATAATTTAATTTCTATCAATACTATTAATACCAGATGGCAGATATTTAATATTTACTGAACTAAAAATAGATATTTAGTTTTTGATAAATAAAATGAAGATTCTATATCCTCTAAAATATCTAGCTATATTCTACATTTTTGTGTTAATTTTATATCTTGCCACTTTATATATATATATATATATATATATATATATTTGCCATTTTTGTGTTAATTTTATATCTTGCCACTTTATTGTATTAGTTTGCTTATTCTCAAATATTGGATTCTTTGGATTTTTTATTTAGACTTTAATATATTGGCAAATAATAATAGTTTGATTCCTCATTTCTGATTTGAATCCTTTTATTTCCCTTCTATGTTTGTTTTGTTGTTGTTTCTTTGTTTTGTTTTGGTTTGGTTTTTGGGCCACATCTGGTAATGCTCAAGGGTTAATCCTTGCTGTGCTATTAGAAATCGCTCCTGACTTGGGGGACCATATGGGACGCTGGGGGATTGCATTGTGGTGAGTCTTAGGTTAGCATGTGCAAGGAAGATGCCCTACCACTTGCACCATTGCTCTGGCCCTAATTCCTATTTTTTCTTAATTTAATCCAACTAAAATTTTTGTACTGTAAACAAAAGATACCCTACTAAATGGAAAAAAGTGTGTCTGTATACTATCATAGGTAGAGGATTAAAATTAAAGAAGTATTTATTTATTTATTTGTTTTTGGGTCACACCCTGTGGCGCTCAAGGGTTACTTCTGGCTCTGCACTCAGAAATCACTCCTGACTGGCTTGGGGGACCATATGGGATACCAGAATTTGAACCACTGTCTGTCTTGAATCATCTGTGTGCAAGGCAAACACCCTACAGATATGCTATCTCTCCAGCCCCAAGAAGTATTTATTTTGTCTATCATTAGAAACATACAAATCAAAGTACAGTGAGGTATCATTTAATATTGAATCAGTAAAATGGACCAATTAGAACATTTGAAAATAACCATTGTATATGCAGGTACAGTGAACAATGAATTTCTTTACTAGTAAAAAATGCTATCTGGTTTAGTGTCTGTTGAAAATTCAAAACAGTAGGACTAACATATGACATGATGATTCATTTCACTCCTTGGCATCGATCACAAGAATATAAAATTTTTATATTAGAGAACTATAGATACTGCTATATTCATTTCAATACTGTACTTATAGTAGCCAAGGTCTGGAAATCGCTCTTAAGTACTGCTAAGGTTTGAACTCTGATCCCCAAACAAAGAAGAACAGAAGGAAATATTTTATCTTTAACTTAAAAATAGATAATTTATATTTTAGGTGTATTGTATAGCATTTATGCAGATTTCTTAGGATAAAGGAATTTTAAACAAAGTCTAATGTATATTGTTGTTGATGTTACTTATTATTTAAAATTGCTTCTTAAACTTCTAAATATTTAAATATTTTAATATGTTACATTATTCTTTCAATTCATATTGAAAATTATAATCACAAATACATTGCAACACTGATAGGACTATAATTTCTTAACCCCCAGTGGTGAAGCATCTGAACCTCCGGCTAAAATGACAAGCACACAAGTGAATAATAATAAAAACCAGCTGTCAGGCCTTTTTATATGCAAGTCATTCACTGAGAGATCAAAATGTGGAAAGTTTAATGCTCCTACCAACATTTCTTGTTGAATTAATACCCAGGTGAGTTCTTCTGAAATAGTGCAATTGTATCTTAGCAAAAACAAGAAGCAGTAAAGCATCATACTTATTAGGATCCAATTTGCCACAGCAGCAGTCAAGTGCTTCAATTTCTCCCAGTGGTGATGGGAAGGGAAAAGTAGGGATAGAGAAATTTAAATTAAATTCATAGTGCAGTGCACATTTGGAATTCAATATTGACAGCTCTAATTATACCTACCTTACTATCACAAATTCATTAAGTGAGAGTAAAGAATTAAAAATTACACTAGACATTTGTTAAAAGAAATGTTATTTGGTTTCTTACTACATATTTTCTCTCCGTTTCCCAATTAATTTATTTATAATGGAATTGTTTGGGTTTTTTGAATGAAATGATTTATTATTATTGCTGTTATTATTTAGTCACAAAGAAATTAAAAAGTTTTTGATTAGGTTTTAGATATACAATACAATTTACCAGTGTCTACTTCCTACCATCAATGCCCACCTCATACATATTTGCCTTCCACAAACCAGTCTGGATCTATAAAAACCACTTTTTTTCTTGTGTTTTCATTTTGGTTTACAGTATTGTTGCTTATGTGCATAAAACTTTACCAACTTTCACTACTACCTCCTATTCCCTATTAAATGCTTTCATTTACCATATATGATGCTGACGCCTTGTTCTATCCCAAATCCTTTCAAGTGGTATTTTTCCTATTGAATACTATTTTTTCTCGCTTTCATTGTTTCTATGGTATTTACGTATTTTTTGTTCCTTCATTATGTTTCTTTTAATCTTATTTATGAACAAAATCATTTTATGTTGATCTCTCTCCCTCTGACCATGAAAACAAGGAAGAAAATTAAAGAACCAATGATATACAGAAGATATAAAATATTGGAAAGATTAACAAAGAATATTCAAAATCCCTATCAAAAAATTAGGAGATGAAGTGAATAGACATCTCTCAGAGAAAGACAACTGGATCACTACAGACACATAAAAAATGGCTCTGCACAACTTATTAGAGAAATCCAAATCAAGACAATGAGATATCATCTCACACCAGAAAGAATGGCACATATCAAAAATAGTAAAAATGACTTGTGCTGTCAGGGATGTGGTGAAAAAGAAATTTACAATTACTGCTGGTAGTGATGTTATCTGGTTCAACCCCTGTGGAAAACAAAATGGAGAGTCCTCCCACAGTAAATTTAGAATTGAGCTAAGCCAGCAATTCTACTTTTAGGTATGTACCCCTAGGACTTAAAAACATTCATTCAAAAGAATGTATGCATACCATTATTCATTGTACTACTTTCTTAGTACAATGGCTGAGATGGAATCAACCTAAATGTCCCATGACAGATAAGAGGATTATGAAAGATGGATTAATAATTATGAAAGGTGTGGTGTATATACACAATAAAATCTTATGCAAAGTTAAAAAATAGAATTACTTTAGCTATTCAAGGAGTGGGAATTTATGTTCAGAAATGTTTAATATATATTTCTAAGATGCCATTGGTAGCATTATAGCATTAATCTTTACAATGCTTTCGAAATGCTGGTGACATTCTAATGATATTAGTTTTCCCAATATGTGAGCAGGAGATGTGTTTCTATCTCCTTTTGTCCTATTTTAATTCTTGAAGTACTCTTTTGTAAATTTCTTTGAATAGGTATTTCACTTCTTTAGGTAAGCAGATATCAATGTACTTGATTTTCTTTATTTTTAAATGAAGATATTATTTTTTGCATTTTTATTTTAATCAAAGTGGATTACATATCTTTCACAGTAATATTTTAGGTACATAGTGATATTGAATTAGGGACATCCCTATCACCAATGTTGTCTTTTCTCCACACCTGTTCCCAGCATGCATCCCATATTCCCCTCTTTTACTTCCCAGGCTGCTATCATAAGTGGTCCTCTCTGTGTCTAGTATGTTGTAAATTGGGTATCGATTCTGTTGTCATTGGTTTTAAAATTTGGTGTTTAAGTTTGATCATATTCATATGAATAAATCAAATTAAAAATCAAATCAATATTAATATTCATATGACTGTTTGGTCTTGGTACCCTCCATTATTCCCCCCTCCATTTGTGGGGCTGAACAAGATGGTTCGAATTGTGTGGTTCTGTTTGAAGGAAAGAGAAAAAGACACAATTATGATTGAGATACATTTTAACATTCTCAATTATTTTAATCTATACTTTATCATAATTACATCTCATAAATATATATTAAAGCCATGAAAATTTATGTATTAATTTTGTAAACTTCCATTTTACTATACAAATATGTTGTTTTTAGATTTTTTTGGTCTTTAGGATTTTCTAAATATAGAATATCTGCAAATAGTGAGAGTTTGATATGATCCTTATATGAACATAGTTAACCCATATAAGACATGTATTTCTCTTATCTAATTGCTATGACTTGTTTTAGAAATACTATATTGAATAGAAGTGGTAAGAGTGGGAAATCTTGTCTTGTGCCTGATCATAGATGGAAGGCATTTAAAGTTTTCTCATTGAGTATTATACTTCCTTTGTGTTTATGTCAAATGGCTTTGACTATGTTGAAGTTTTCTTTGACTCCCAATTTTTTTCAAATTATTTTATCATGAATTGGTGCTACATCATATCAAATATTTTCTTTGTATCTTTGATCATCTGATTTTTATTTTTTATTTTATTGATATTGTGTATTAGATTAATTATCTTGCATAAAAGTACCCATCCTTGTATCCAGAGGACTAAATCAACTTGGTCATGGTGGATAATCTATTTGATGTGTTTTTTAATTCTATTTGCTTGTATTTTGTTGAGGATCTTTTTATCATGTCCACCATGTATATTGGCTTGAAATTTTTTTATTGGTGTCTTAAAATTTTCTTTTTTATTTGTGTCTTTATCTGCTTCCTGAATAAAGATGATGCTTTCATCAGAAACAGTTTCAGAGTGTTTCTATTTATTCAATTTTCTGGAAGAATCTGGAAAAGTTGACAGAATGCCATTTTTTTTTAACAATTTACTATAACTGTGCTGTTGGTTTTGTTGAGAATTTTATTATCATTTCAATTTCTTTGAACATGATAGATCTTTTCAGGTATTCCATATCTTTTTGTTTTACCCTTGTGATGGTGTCGAGTCCAGGAATTTATACATTTATTCAAGGCTCTCTCAATTTGTGGTATCAAAGTTCTCAAAGTAACCCCCCAATGCCATATGTTAGTATCACCTGAATGGCTAGACCCATCCACACCTGGGAGGGGTCTGAGGTTGGGAATAAAGGTGTTGCCCGGGGTGGGGAAGAGAAAGAGAAAAAAGGAGCAAGGAACCTTGAATATCAGGAGGAAAGCAGACAGAGAGAGAGAGAGTTCCTGAGAGAAAGAGGCAGACATGGTGCAAAATCTGCACATGGCAGACAGGGCCATGGAATAAACCAAGTTGAGTTCAATGAAACTCTAACTGGCTTCTTGTGATTATTTCTACTCCATTTTCCTGCTATTTCAGACCCGCCAGATGAAGGGGATACAGGTGCCAGGTTGAACCAAGAAGGGCCTCACCCCAACACTATTTTATATTTTGTATATTTTATATACAATGTATATTTTTTATATTTTATATTTTGTATTAATACAACATCTTATGATTTTATACATTTCTGTGACATCTTTTATGTCATTTCATCTTTCATTTCTGATTCATTTATTAGGTTTCACTCTTGCTTTTCAAGTCTTGTAAACAATTTATCAATACTGTTTATTTTGTCAAATTACAAACCTTTGTTGATATTTTGATTTATATTCTTCAATTCCAGTCCATTGATTTCTGCTCTATTTTTTATTATATTCTTCTTTCTCTTGCCTATTTTGGACTTCTTTTGTTGGTTATTTTCCTGATATTAAGTTTTATAGTCAAGTTCTTTATGGGACCTTTCTTCCTTTCTGATGAATATTTGCATATCTATGATCTTTCCTGTGAATTCCACTTGTACTGTGTTCCATAAGTTTTAGTAGGTGTTCTCCTCATTCACATTTATTTCTAGGAATTTTTGAATTACATCTTATTTCCTTTCTAATTCACTGTATTTTCAGTAGTGTGTGATTTAATTTACAGATATTTGATTTATCCATTTCTCTTTGTGATTACTTATATTTTTCAGTATATTTTGGTCTGAGAAGATAGTATGATTTCTGTCCTCTTGGTTTTGTGGAAGTATACTTTGTATTCCAGCATGTGGTCAATATTGGAGAATATTCAATGTGCATTAAATAAGATGTGTATTTAGAGTTTTGAGGAATAATATATATATATATATATATATATATATATATATATATATATATATACGTGTGTGTTTACCAGTCACTTTCTTTTTGTTTTTGTTTTTGTTTTTGTTTTGTTTTGTCTTTTGTTTTTTGTTTTTGTTTTTGGGCCACACCCGGCGGTGCTCAGGGCTTACTCCTGGCTGTCTGCTCAGAAATAGCTCCTGGCAGGCACAGGGGACCATATGGGACACCAGGATTCGAACCAACCACGTTTGGTCATGGATCGGCTGCTTGCAAGGCAAACACTGCTGTGCTATCTCTCCGGGCCCTACCAGTCACTTTCATATCCCTTTTTGTTTATTAAGAAGTGTACGATCATTACCCTTTGAACCCTGATTTGTCCTATATTGTCACTCACAAATTCATCACATTTTCTTGTAAGCTCTTTATTTATCTTGAGGCTTTTTATTTTATATATCTGCTACTGTTGTTTGGATGTATTCTGTATGACATCTTGTAGCTCACTGATTTTGCTTTCAGCTCGTATCACTCTGTTGATGAGTCCTTTCAGTGAAATTTTTTCATTTCACCTACCAAAAACTTTAGTCCTATCTTCTTTGGTATCACTTTTCATTTTATTACCTGGCCACTCCATTTTTTGAGGTCACAAACATGATTAATATTTCTTCTTATCAGAAAGTTAACATAGCTGTTATTACTGAATGAATCCTCAGTTTAAAGGATGTTGCTTGCCCATTGTGAATTATGCATTCTGGAGGTATTTCTTGTATCTCTAGATCACCTATATTTAGGATCTATTTGAATGCTCATGGTAAACTATAGAAAGGTGATGAAATGTATAGCCACATAGCATCCAAGTTCTTCTGGTAACGGGATAAGTGAGAATTTGTTTATTTAGTGGGACAAAATGTGGATCATAAATAACAAAGAGGTGATAACACAATGCCTCACTTTCATAGGAACAGGACTAGACAGAAACAAATTGAATTATTGGTCTTAACATTTTCACAAACACAAACATGAAATCATGCATTAGGAAATTACATTACATTGATTTATAATACTACTTGAAAACAATAATCATAAAATATCAAGTTCATATATTTTCTAATATCTAAGTAATTATTATGAATTATATTGTATAAATTATAATTAAATAGTTATGAATTATACTGTATAAAATCCACTAGCTTTCTAGGGTCTAAACACATTTGATGATAAATGCTGATAAAATATTTAATTGTGTGGACTTAAGGTAAATCTTAGTAGCTAAAAGGGCTGGCCCTACAATCATGATACAATGGATTTGATGCAAAATGTCCTCTCATGAGTGAATTCCCGCAGACTCTGTAATCTCAGATATATGCACCACTATATAATGTATGATCCACATTAACAGCAAGGTGCTGTGCAAGCACTGCTGCTAAAAGTACTATGACAGTATGCTTCAACAGTGTAATTTCTCAGACCAAGAGGATTTACATTTTAATTTCTTCAATATTTACTATTCCTATGCAAAAAAATAAAACAAAAACCTTGTCATATCCTCCTCCTCTTTTTCTTTTTCTTTCTTTATTCATTTACATTTATATTTATAGCATCTAAACAGGGCTCCTGCTCTTTCTTTCATCTTTCTTTCTCTTTCTATCTTTCTTTTTCTTCCTTCTTTGTTCTCTTTCTCTTTCTCTTTCTTTCTTTCTTTCTTTCTTTCTTTCTTTCTTTCTTTCTTTCTTTCTTTCTTTCTTTCTTTCTTTCTTTCTTTCTTTCTTTCTTTCTTTCTTTCTTTCTTTCTTTCCTTCCTTCCTTCCTTCCTTCCTTCCTTCCTTCCTTCCTTCCTTCCTTCCTTCCTTCCTTCCTTCCTTCCTTCTTTCTTTCCTTCTTTCTTTCTTTCTTTCTTTCTTTCTTTCTTTCTTTCTTTCTTTCTTTCTTTCTTTCTTTCTTTCTTTCTTTCTTTATTTCTTTTTTTGTAACCATAGAACAGAAATTATTTTGTTCTGCCTCTTATTTCTATGTCTTCCTACAAACAGAATAAAAAAATGGATGATGCTAGGGGCAAAGCAGTCTTGTGAGCATTGAGTGGAAATAAAAAATGATCAGATCTATGATTTGCGGCATTTCAGAGTCTTGTAATGTCCTTGAGCTGAGGGTTTTGCTGCAGCTGAATCCGGTATCATGCAACAGTCCACGATTTGATGGGGGTGAGAAAGGTCTCAGGCTTGAGTCAGCAGACATGTTGGTTGTGGTTTCTTGCTGGGACACGAGATGGGGATCAAGAGGGTGTCTTTCATTGAGGAGCTGGGTGGTGGTCTATTGGGGAAGGAGGTCGGTCTTGGTGCCTAACGAGTTAAGAACTGAGGGTAAAGAGTGTTAAATAATGGGGAGATAACAAATCCAGGTTGGGATACGTGGGATTAGAAGGGTCTCTAGGTGTGGACTCTGAAATACTGCAAATTATATCTTAAACTCTAGACCAAAATCTGTGATACAAAAAAGTACCTTGGCTTTCACTCCCCACAAGAATATCTCAGAAGACCTAATAGGGAGGCCTATATTGCTTATGTAAGCTTAATACCTTTATAATAATGCATCTTAAGATATGTATTCCTGAGAGGCAAGAGCTGAGCTTGGATACCCCACATGCCAGGAGTTTGTCCCTTGTACTGGTATGTGGTGGTCACTGGGCTGGACAGCTAGCCAAAGAACCCCCGGAGAGCCAGTAAGTCCGGGGGGCCAGATTCCCTCACGCCAGAATGGTCTTCATGGCCAGATCTGGTAACCTGGGCCTTTGAGGATGAGATGGGGTGGAGGAAAAAACTCCTCCCCTATCCATTCATTCATAAGCTGCAGAGGAGAGAGCTGGGCTTGGAGACCCCACATGCCAGGACAGCTAGCCAAAGCATATTTATCTCAACCATAGCAGACCCTCTGCAGGGGTGTCTTTTTTTTTTTTTTTTTACTGATAACCATTTTCAAAAGTGCCTGCGTGACATATACCCTTCTTAACATGGTCCAAAAATATTCTAATTCTTGATATTTATAGGAAAGGAAATGGAATATCCTATATATGGAGGATAGCATTCAAATAGATGTCTGAAGTCAGTGACTAATGAACGTTACTTTCTATACAGTTGTCCTCTCTGACTATCGAGCCTTATCTTTAAACATTTCATCTATACAATGTATATAGCCCCTCTTCTATATTGACTTTCCACACCCAGAGACCTTTCTACTCCCTCCCATATTCCAACCCATATTTGTTATCTCCCCCTTATTTAACCCACTTTATTCTCAGTTTTTAACTCATTAGGCACCAGGACCGACCTTCTTCCCAACCACCATCCAGCTCCTCAATGAAAGATACCCTCTCGATTCCTCATCGTGTGTCTCAGCAAGAAACCACAACCAATAAGCCTCCTGACTCAAGCTTGTGACCCCTCTCACCCCCATCAAATCGTGGGCATGGACGGTTGCATGATACCAGATTCAGCTGCAGCAAAAACTACAGCTGAAGGTCACTACAGGACTCTGAAATGCAGCAAATCATATCTTAAACTCTAGACCAAAGTCTGTGATATGAAAAAGTACCTTGGCTTTCACTCCCCACAAGAATATCTCAGAAGACCTAATTGGGAGGTCTATATTGCCTACATAAGCTTAATACCTTTATAATGATGTATCTTAAGATATGTATTTCTAAACATACAGATAGCCTCCCACATCACTTTCTTTTTTCAAATACCTTTTTTCTCAATTTCCTTTTTTTATATCTCAATTTTATCTATATATTCTATTTTTATATATGCATATTTTCTCTACCCTCAACAGCTGTGTTGCTGCTTGGTACAAAAACTAAGAAAACGTCTTGCCTGGGATAAAAGCTCAGACCACACCACAGATATGTATGTGTAGCCTGTCATCCTTACCCAGAATAGCACCAGCAATACAAAAGGACACCATATGTTTTTGTATAGGCACAGTATATAAGGGGAAATCATGGACTCAGACACAAGTTCTTATCTTCTAAGGATAAGAACTCACACTTTTTACAGAAGGGTGCCTCCCATCCTAGACATATGTCATGTGGATACAACTTAGTCTCCACGAGATGGGACACTGTTAGTTCATTCTCAAATCCCAGATCCCAGAAGTAGTACTGAAACAACTCCCTGCAACAACACCAGGAACTAAGCTCTGTTGGGAGATATACTTGTGCCAGTGAAGTACCTATACAAGGAAAACTATAAAACTCTGCTCCAAGAAATAAGAGAGGACACACGGAAGTGGAAACACATACCCTGCTCATGGATTGGCAGGATTAACATCATCAAAATGGCAATACTCCCCAAGGCATTATACAGATTTAATGCCATCCCTCTAAAGATACCCATGACATTCTTCAAAGAAGTGGATTAGACACTTTTGAAATTCATTTGGAACAATAAACACCCTCGAATAGCTAAAGCAATCATTGGGAAAAAGAATATGGGAGGAATTACTTTCCCCAACTTTAAACTGTACTACAAAGCAATAGTTATCAAAACAGCATGGTATTGGAATAAGGACAGGTCCTCAGATCAGTGGAATAGGCTTGAATACTCAGAAAATGTTCCCCAGACATACAATCACCTAATTTTTGATAAAGGAGCAGGAAATCCTAAATGGAGCAGGGAAAGCCTCTTCAACAAGTGGTGTTGGCACAATTGGATAGCCACGTGCAAAAAATTGAACTTAGACCCCCAGCTAACATCATGTACGAAGGTAAAATCCAAATGGATTAAAGACCTCGATATCAGCCCCAAAACCATAAGATATATAGAACAGCACATAGGCAAAACACTCCAGGACATTACAGGCATCTTCAAGGAGAAAACTGCACTCTCCAAGTAAGTGAAAGCAGAGATTAACAGATGGGAATATATTAAGCTGAGAAGCTTCTGCACCTCAAAGGAAATAGTGCCCAGGATACAAGAGCCACCCACTGAGTGGGAGAAACTATTCACCCAATACCCATCAGATAAGGGGCTAATCTCAACCATCTGCTATAACTACCATTAGTGACATCTGTGAAACTGTGTTATAGCTTAATTCTTCATATAATATTTCTGTGCTAGTTAATCATTCCAGATAAAAACACCACATAAACAAATACTGTATGGTAAGATAAAGCATAGATCATTTGAGAAAATAAGGTTTGTAGAATGGTGTACAGAGTCTGAGATAAGAAGTGACAAGATTAACAATTTCAAAATAGCAAAGAAAAATTTAAGGTGGCATATACTAAGTACTAATTTGTTCAGTACAACTTCAGATATTATTGAAGAGTTGGGTGTATTTGTTTTCAAATGAAACATCCCTATATCTGTGAGAAAGGCATACATTCTAATAATTATGGGGAAGAAAGTAAAATGTTGAACACCTGAAATGTACACAATTTTATGACTAGATATTTAACCAAAAAAATAAGACAAGAATATCTCTCTTTTGGGGGAAGATCACCACATGGTGTTTAAGGCTCTTTGCTTAGAGATTACTCCTTAAGGGCTCTGGATGTGACCCCCCCCCCATAAAAAAAAAACAAAAATAAAAAATAAAAAATGTAAACTTAATAGAAAATGAAATACATTATTTGAGTTAAAGGTATATAGCCATTGTGTACATTGTGAAATAATTATTACAGTTCATAAACAAGTAATATTTTATTTATAATTTTTATCAATAATTAACTTTGTAAAGTAATTATACTGATTAGATATACCATATTGCAAACTATATGATAACTTTATTTTTTCTTTGACTCTTCCTCTCTGTGTTTAAGAATTCTCCTGGCTCTGTGATTGTCAATCACTCATATCTTTCATTTCTGGTGACCAGATGCAATACCAGGAATAGAAGTAGAGTAAACATTGTGCACTATCTTATCCATAGAACTAGTTCTCAAGCTCTTTTTTTTGCTTAGTTTTCACCTTAACTTATATATTCACACTACTGACTCATAGCTCCTACCAGAACACTCCTCTCTAATAATCATAATTCTTTTCTGTTTATATGAGTCTTTTTTTTCTTAGATTGTAAGGGTAAGTGATTCTCATATGACATTTTTTACTTGACTTAATTTACACTAAGTCCTAAGCCCATCCATGTGGTTTCAAATAGGAAAATTGTATTTATTTTCATGGTTTATAGT
Source organism: Suncus etruscus (assembly GCF_024139225.1). NCBI lineage: Eukaryota > Metazoa > Chordata > Mammalia > Eulipotyphla > Soricidae > Suncus > Suncus etruscus. The sequence goes on from NC_064855.1 coordinate 73,317,252, forward strand.
CCATTGTTTTCATACATAAGTGTGTATATATGTATGTATATATCATACTTCAATATATAGACATTTGTGTATATATTTATGAATGTGCCATACTTTGAATACATTATTATAATTAATTCGTATTTTGCAAATGTTGGCTATTGTAAGTAATACTGAAATAAATATAAGGGTATGCTTATTTTTTAATTAGTTTTTTCCTTTTCTTCTAGTAAATCTCCAGAAGTGTAATTTCTACAGATTCATGTTAATTTTATATTTAATAGAATATTGACTGGACATTTATAGCAATATTCGTAATTGATATTAATTAAAAGTAAACTATAATTTGATAGGATAATTAGCATGTAAAATTTGGTGCATTCAATGGAATATTATTTAATATTAAGAAGGAATAAACTTACAGTTCATGTAAAGGCAAAGCAGTGAAAGAAGATATTCTGAAAAGCTATTTCTTTTTTTTCGTTTTGTTATTTTTGTGTTTTTTGGGAAGGAGGGTCACACCCGGCAGTGCTCAGGGGTTACTCCTGGCTCTCCACTCAGAAATCGCACTGGCAGGCTCAGGGGACCATATGGTATGCTGGGATTCAAACCATCGTCCTTCCACATGCAAGGCAAACGCTCTACCGGCTACCGCCATGCTATCTCTCCCGCCCCTGAGAAGCTATTTCTTATATCTGGTTGTTAATTATACAATATTCTAAAACTGTCAAAACTATATAGACAGTATCAAGATCAGGACTGTGGTAAAGAAGGAGGTGGCAGAGAAAAACAGTTTTTAGAGAGATAAAAATGCTTTGTATGGTATTATAATCACTGGTGCATTGATCAAACACATAGAATGCTAAAAAAAGAAACAAGAATGACACACCATGTGAACAATAAACATTTGGTGAGAAAGTGTATGAGCATAGATTGGTCCATCACTTGTAACATTCTTCAGATGGGGAAATTTTATTTGTAGGTCTGTATATGGGGGTATGAGATTTATGGACATTTTCCCTATTTTCCTTTACATTTTGCTGAAAACCTAAAGCTAAACCTAAAGCCTGAGACTCTGGACATTCTGTAAAAGGTGCATTTGTGTTATCCTTGATACCACAAAGAATTCCAAGCATCACAGGCATATTTTGATCAGTGACAAGGTGAACCTGGTGGTACGTCCCACGCAAGTTCTGTACAACACTACATTTTCCAGCCCTGCACTGATCCACCAGAATGGTGAGTCCTCTGATGGCCATTTGAGTTGGAAGTCATGTACCTCTCCCATCTCCACTAACAAAGTTTGAGTAAAGAAAAAAAGTTTGTTATCTGGATATATCAAATCTAATTTTTATTCTGTTACTTATCTAGATATGACAAATAAAACTTCTTTAAGAAACGATATGCTTAATTTGTACCATGGGAAAGAGGTAAAATATATGTTCTGAAAAGTTTTGATTATTTCTGAAGTATGTGTTTTATTTTAATTTTTACAATGTAATAATTAAATAGAAAATAACATATATTTGACTGTTATTTCCATAAATAATTCTTTTTCTGGGATTTTCCATTTTATTAAGTGACAGCAGTATCTAACCAGGTGTATGAAATAAAAAAAATATTCCATTTTACTTCCATAAAATTAACATCATCTTTTACTTCCACTATGACAATAGTTTGGCCCTTAAATAGTCCTAAAATTTCCATTCTAGAAATTCTAAAATATATTTTCAGATAATAAAAATAACATATTTTATCTTAAAATGTTAATTAGATTATTTTCTTTCCCTGTTTAAAATTGTTAATAACATCCCACTATAATTAAAGTTATACTAGATATATATAGCTCATACTTTACCCAACAAAAATTATCTTATGCCAGTTTTATTACCTTTTGATTAATACTATTTTTTAAATATACTGGTTAAATATATTTCTCTTTACAGAGCTAAAATAAAACAAAGATAGCAGAATTCTGCTTTATGTGTTCTTCAGGTTAATGCTGAGTCTATTATGTGTTATTCATGATGCAAATATTTCATTCCATACTTTTATGCATATTTTAAACATTGAATTAATTATTGAATAATTTAATTTTCAAGCTTGACATTTATTTCTATGATTGTTTAATACTGTTTCAATACTCTAAACACATCAACAAAAATTATAATTACTCTGATTTCAGTTGCATGGTTTGCCATTTAAGCATGCTATTTATTTTGTGCATAAACGTAAGTTTATTTTATGTGTATAAGTAAGTGCTGTGATATTTGAATTCCAATTCACTTATTAAAGATATCACCTTTCTCAAGATCTAAAGGAACTATGTAAGCATATTATGCTTCAAAAAGCTCAATCTGTTATTCTATTTGCATGTAAGTTTAGTTATGTCAATAAAAGAATTATTATATTCTTAAAAATGGCCTTACCCTACACTGTATTGCCTATGGAATACTTCACTTCTTTCACTTCAATTATATCTCAATATTTTATTACCTTTTTAAACTAAAATTTTAGAATTTATTTGCCCAAAGTTTGAAGATAATATTAAATTGATGTATTCATCGGTGGAGAAAAATGGACATTTTTCAAAAATGACTTTCATACGAATATTTGCATGAGTCTCCACTTAGCAAGATTTATATTTATTGATAAAATGATAGTTTTCTTTGTGAGAATATTGCATATTTATAAATTAAGTTTTATATTGGTCCGGTATATTATGCTGCTTTTTAAATATGATCCATTATGCTAGTGTTATATTATAAAATATATAGCCATTGAATATGTCAGGTTGTGTATCTTATTATTTCAACATACTTTACTGAGAAATACAGTTCTTTCGATAACTGAAAATTATTCTACAATAATTGTGCCTTTAGAACAATAATTTAGTTATTTGTTTTTTATTAATTAAAATATTTATTTAAGCACCATGTTTACAAACATGTTTGTGGCTGGGTTTTACTTATAAAAATGAACATCCTCCTTCACCAGTGCAACATTCCCACCACCAATGCCCCGAATTTTCTCTTACCCCATTTCTTGCCTATATTTGAGAAAGGCATTCAAATTATCTCACTCACTGTTATTGTCATGAGAGTTGTCAGTGTAATTATTTCTCTAACTGGACTCAACACTCTTTGTGGTGAGCTTCATATTGCAGGCCGGTCCTTCCAGTCCTCATCTCTATTGTGTCTTTGTATTGCTATTACAATAATGTCTTTTATTTTCTTAAAAATCCATAGATGAATGGAACTATTATGTGTCTATCTCTTTTAAGGTCTGATCTTTTTAAGGTCTGACTTATTTTTGGGATCTTTTTAAGATCTGAGTTATTTCACTCAGTACAGTAATTTGCATGTCCATTGATGTATAGAAAAATGTCATTACTTCATTTTTTCTGATGGCTGCATAGTATTTCTTTGTGTAAATATACCATGGTTTCTTTAGCCACTAATCTGTTTTTGGGCATCTGGGTTGTTTCCAGATTCTGATTACTATAAACAGCACTGCAATAAAATAGGTGTGCAAAGAGCATTTGTATTGTGCTTTTGTGTTCCTAGGGTATATACCTAAGAATGGTATAGCTGAATCTTATGAGAGCTCAATGCCAGTTTTGTGGGAGACTTTTCATAATGTTTTCCAGAAAGGCTGAACAAGACAGCATTCTATCAGCAGGGAATGAGAATTCCTTTATTCCTAGATATTTGATATTATTTTTGATTTGATATAAGTATGCTATTTATTTTGTGCATAAATGTAAGTTTATTTTGTGTGTATAAGTAAGTGCTGTGATATTTTAATTCCAATTCACTTATTAAAATATCAACTTGATATCTTTATTGATTTATTTTTCTTTGTGATGTGTGTCATCTTTGTGGCATGGGAAGGTACCTATTGTTTTTATTGTTGTTTTTATTTGAAACTCACATTTATTAGTGATGTGGAGCATTTTTTATGTGTCTTTTGGCCATTTTTATTTCTTCTTTGAGGAATTGTCAATTCATATCTTCTCTTCATTTTTTTTAGTTTTCTTTGCTGTCATTTATTTTTTTGTTTTGTTTTGTTTTCTAATAATTTTTTTATTTTGAATTATGAGAACAAAAGATGCAAAGAAAGAGGATAAGGTAAAGTTACAGTGGAAGGACAATCACCCATAACATAATTATCAGAAGAAGTCCCCTTGCTGATATCTTAACTTTGAACTTTTACCAAAGAAAGTTAAGATAAATAAAACAGAATCCATGTGCAATTACTTTGTCCCTCAAGTTCCCAGATTGTAGCACATTATAATATTTCTTAACAGCACACAAGGCAATCTAAAGCCATCAAACTTACGTAACTCCTTAAACATTAGAGGCATAGTATTTTTTACATTTCCATGTACATGATATTAGCTTAAGTTAACCTCAAATTTTAAGTGTTTTTTTTTTTTAAGGATTAGAGTCAAAGGAGCACAGTAAAAACGGTGTTAGAGTGGCAATTGTTGTTTGCATAGGCCCACCAAAATATGAGAGGCATGGAAAGGAATAACCTTGGCCTAAATACAAAGAGATCCTACCCCTGAAGTTTCCTGGCATAAGACCAGCTCTAGGCCTCAGGCAAGTTATCATTCGATCCAAGACATTGTCCGTAGCGCCAACACACTTATCACACAGTCTCTGTTGTTGGTCTCATGTTTCTGTATTAAAGATTCTGGAATCTGCATGTCCTACATTGAAGTCAAGATGTGGAGTGCCTTCTCGTTTCACCTCACCATGAAAGGGCAATGCAGGAAGCCCTGTCCTGTAAGCAGGTTGTTGTTCTTAAGTCTTCTCAGTGTTAAGGGAAGTCTCTTTTGAGCAGGACGATGTCTGAGCAGTGGTAGGGTCTTCCGTGGTAGAGGATTGCTTCCAGGTGATGTTATAGACAAACCTCACCATTAAGGGGCAATACAGCAAGCCCTGTCCAGTAAGCAGGTCATTGTTCTTGTTGTCTTCTCAGTGTTAAGGGGTGTCTCTTTTGAGTAGATCGATGTCAGAGCAGCTGTAGGGTCGTCCCTGGTATAGAAATGCCTCCAGGTGATGTTATATACAACCTTGGATGTTTTGTAAATGTCTTCTGTAGATCAAGGGGTAAATGGATAATGCCCATTCTTCTGAGGCCTGTGCCAGGTCTTTATGTCAATGTTCAGGGTGTAAGGTCTCATTGCACTACAAGATTTGTGTGTTCCCATTTCTATTAGATAAAAACTTATTGGTATGTATAGTATTTTCCCATGTTAGTGTGCCTACGCAAACAAATATAAAGCCACGTGGTGCTATCAGATATATGGGGGCGTAAGAACATTTCCAACAAGACCCATGACTTGGTTCAAATATAAGTATTAAACTGAGGGATTCTTTCACACCAAATTCCATATTGAGCAGTTCACAAAGAGAAGATAAAAAACATGGGAGGGGATCATCACTGTATAAGAAAGTATTTAGCAAAAGTTATAGCCGTCAAAGAAAACATGTTGAAATGTTGAAAAGATATGTGTCCTTTTTATGCCTTTTAAAATAGTTGGGTGGGTGTTAACTCTAGGGCACCACTTTGGTCTGTGACTTAGGACTCAACAGTACTTAAGTTAGAAAGGGGAAAAAAGGAGTAATGATGATAGGAGTTAAAGAAGTTAAAGAGAAATATGAACTTATGAAGGGTTATGCAAAAGGGCAGAGTACAAAATGGACATTCTGCATACATAAAAACATAATTCAATGATAGTGAGTACTATTAATATTTCTTGTGAGAGTACTGTTAATGTTTCTTGTGAGAGTACTATTAATGTTTCTTGTGAGAGTACTATTAATGTTTCTGTGAGAGTACTATTAATGTTTCTTGTTTTGAAAATGTAGACTGGACAGAGATTACCATGCCGGAGGCCTGCCTAACCTACTCCTGCTAGACTCCCGGCTCCCAGGAAGGAGAGATCCTTCAAGAAGCTGGGAGACCAGAAGTTCAGAGCCCCACCCAGACCCTCCCTAAGGAGGAGCTGCATGGATAGTGGGGGAAGGCCCAGGGTACCTTCAAGCTCCACCAAGGGACCCAACTCACCGGCTTGCCCAGGCGTGTGGCCCGGGGAAGCCCTGGAGATCTGGAGCAAGGCGGTAGAGGAGTGCTGGGGTTACCCAAGTCCCGCACCCCCACTAGGCCTGGCCAAGCAGGCCTCCGGCATGGCGGGGGCCTGCCAAACCTCCTCCTGCTAGACTCCCGGCTCCCAGGAAGGAGAGATCCTTCAAGAAGGTGGGAGACCAGAAGTTCAGAGCCCCCTCTTCTCTTCATTTTTGATGGAGTTAGATATATTTTTCATGTTAAGATCTACTCAACATAGTACATGCCATAGTAGTTAGGCAAGAAAAATATATATCAAAGGAATCCAGATAAAAAAGGAAAAATTTAAGTTCTCACTGTTTGCAGATAACATGATACTATATTTAGAAAACCCTAGAGACTACCAAAATGTTTCTAGAAACAATAGAGTTATATAGAAAAGTGGCAGGCTACAAAATTAACACTCAAAAAACAACGGCCTTCCTATTCACAAATAATGAAAATTAAAAAAAACAACAACAACAAGCCCATTCAGTTTAGTGCCACAAAAACTCAAATATCTTAGAGTCAACTTATCTAAAAAGGTAAAGGAGCTTTGTACAGATTTAATGTAATCCCTCTAAAGATACCCATGACATTCCTCAAAGAAGTGCATCCAAGACTCCTGGAATTCATTTGAAACAATAAAATGTCCATGAATAGTTAAAGCATCCCTTAAGATAAAGAAAATTGGAGCCATCAGTTTCCCCAACTTTTTTTTTTTATAATGATGGTTTTTGGGCCACACCCGGCGGTGCTCAGAGGTTACTCCTGGCTTTTTTCTCAGAAATAGCTCCTGGCAGGCACGGGGGACCATATGGGATACCGGGATTTGAACCAACCACCTTTGGCCCTAGATTGGCTGCTTGCAAGGCAAACGCCACTGTGCTATCTCTCTGGTACTTTCTCCAACTTTAAATTGTACTAAATAAAAAAAAAAAGGAAAAAAAATTGTACTACAAAGCAGTAGTCATTAAATCGGCATGGTATTGGAATAAGGACAGACCCTCAGATCAATGGAATATACTTGAATATTCAGAGAATATCTCCAGACATAAAACAAATTAATCTTTGTTAAAGGGGAAAAATATGCAAAACGGAGCAAGGAAAGCCTCTTAAACAAGTGTAGTTGGGACAACTGATTAGTCACATGCAAAAATGCAAACTTATACTCCCACCTAACATCATACATAAAGGTCAAATCCAAATGGATTAAAGACCTTGATATCAAACCCAGAACCAGAAGGTATATAAAACACTTGGATAAAACAATTATGACATTGAGAGTAAAAACATTTTCAAGTAGGAAACAGCACTCTCCAAACAAGTGGGAGCAGAGATAAACAGATGGGACTATATTAAAATGAGAAGTGTCTGTCCCTCAAAGGAAATAGTGACCAGAAATTAAGGCCACCCACAGAATGGGATAAACTTACTACCCAATATCCATCAAATAAGGGGCTAATATCTAAGAAATACATGGAACAATAATTTAAAAATCAAGCTCAGTGATTGAAGGACAGTTCAGTGGATAAAAACTTGTCTTGCAAGTGCCCAACTAGTTTGATACCTGGGATCCCATAAGATACCCTAAACACAGAATAATTCATGAGTATGAATCCAAGAATATTTCTGCATCTTTTGTGATGCCAAAACTAAAAAAAGCAAGCCCTCATACATAAACTTTTACATTTTACACATAACAGTACTCTGACATTTAAAAGTTGTACCCAGTATCACATTATCTCACCCCATGTATCAGTGGGTGTAACTTTGAAGTCCTCTAAGCACTGTTAAGTTTGTCCTGGTAGTGGCATAGAGTTTCTCAAAGTAGTTTCTGATTACCCTTTGAATCTCTGCCATATCATTAGTTATCTCTTCTTTTTTATTCCTAATACAAGTTATCAAGTTTCTCTCTCTTTCTTTGTTAGTTTTGACAGTGGTCTATCAATCTTGTTTATTTTTTCAAAGAACCAGCTTCTGCTTTCTTTGATCTTTCAGATTGTTTTTTGGGTTTCCACTTCGTTGATTTCTGCTCTAAGCTTTGTTATTTCCTTCTGTCTCCCTATTTTTGGGTCCTTTTGTTGGGTCCTTTCTAGTTCTATTAGCTGTGTCATTAAGCTACACAGGTAAGCTCCTTCTTTCTTTCTGATGTGTGCTTGCAAAGCTATAAATTTTCCTCTCAGTACTGCTTTTGCTGTGTCCCATAAGTTCTGATAGTTTGTGTCTTTATTGTCATTTGTTCCCAGGAACCTTATGATTTCCTCCTTGATTTAATCTCAGACCCACTGGTTATTCAGTATGAGGCTGTTTAACTTCCAGGTGTTAAAGTTTTTCTTCTGTGTCCCTTTGGAATTCACAAATAATTTCAGAGCCTTGTGGTCAGCAAAGGTAGTCTGCAAAATTTCTATCCTCTTGATATTATGGAGGTATGTTTTATGTGCCAGCATGTAGTCTATCCTGGAGATTGTCCCATGTACATCGGAGAAAAATGTGTATCCAGGTTTCTGGGGTTGGAGTGTCCTATATATATATCCACTAGGCCTCTTTTTCCATTTCTCTTTTCAGGTCTAGGATATTCTTGTTGGGTTTCAGTCTGGTTGACCTATCCGGTGTTGACAAAGCCGTATTGAGGTCCCCCACAATTATTGTGTTTTTATTGATATTATTTTTCAGATTTGTCAACAAATGTATTAAATATTTTGCTGGCCACTCATTCGCTGCATATATGTTTAGGAAAGTTATTTCTTTCTGCTCTACATACTCCTTGATTAATATAAAATGTCCATCTTTGTCCCTTACAACCTTCCTGAGTATAAAGTTTGCATTATCTGATATTAGTATGGCCACTCCAGCTTTTTATGGGTGTTGTTTGCTTGGATAATTTTTCTCCAGCCTTTTATTTTGAGTCTATATTTGTTCTGACTATTCAGGTGTGTTTCTTGTAGACAGCAGAAGGTTGGATTGAGTTTTTTGATCCATTTAGCACTGTGTGTCTCTTAACTGGTGCATTTAGTTCATTGACGTTGAAAGAAAGTATTGTCCTGGGATTTAATGCTATCTTTATATCAAAATTTGGTGTGTCTTTTGGTCAGTCTAGTCTTATATTAAGTCTTTCAGTTTTTCTCTTAAGACTGGTTTTGTGTCTGTAAAGTTTCTGAGCTGATTTTTGTCTGTGAAACCATGTATTCTTCTGTCAAAACGGAAAGTGAGTTTTGCTGGGTGCAGTATTCTAGGTGAAGCATTCATTTCATTCAGTCTTGCCACAACATCCCACCACTGCTTTCTGGCATTGAGTGTTTCTGGTGACAGGTCTGCTGTAAATCTCAAGGACGCTCCCTTGAATGTAATTTCCCTTTTTGATCTTGCTGTTTTCAGAATTTTGTCTCTATCTGTGGGATCCTTCATTGTGACTAGGATGTGTCTTGGTGTATTATTTCTGGGGTCTCTTTTAGTTGGTACTCTTCGAGCATTCAGGATTTGATCATATATATTCGTTAGCTCTGGAAGTCTCTCTTTAATGATGTTCTTGACCGTTGATTCTTCCTGGAATTTTTCTTCCTGTGTCTCTAGGACTCCAATGATTCTTATGTTGTTTTTGTTGAGCTTATCATAGACTTCTATTTTCATCTGTTCCCATTCTTTGACTAATTTTTCCATTGTCTGTTCATTTGCTTTAATTTTTTTCCCCAATCTCTCCCGCTGTATGGAATTGTTATGTATCTCATCTTCCACAGCACCAAGTCTATTCTCAGCTTCTGATACTCTGTCCCAGAGCTTATCCATTTTGTCATTCACTTCGTTTACTGAGTTTTTTAGGCCTGTTAGTTGACATGTTATTTCAGTTTGGAGTTTTGTGATTTCTGTCTTCATATTTTCTTGGTTCTTATTAGTGTTCTGTTCAACTCGATCCATGCTTTTTTTGAGTTCATTGAGCATCTTCCATATTGCTAGTCTAAAGTCCTTATCTGAGTGGTTGATTAGTTGTTTGGTCATTATCTGGTCATCAGAATTGTCATCTCTATATCTGATGCTTTTTCCCCATTGTCACACTTGTATTGTGTTTTTTTTTCTATGTCTTGTGTTGGTATTCATTGGCTAAGTGATACAGGCTGCCACACTCCTTTGGCTCCACCCTTTCTGGATGGGTCAACTTGCCTCCAAGTGAGGGGAGTCCTCCATGGATGAAGCCTCACACAGGATCACATCTTAGGACCGAGCACGCAGCAGAAAAGACAGTCCAGAGAAAAATGCTGGGCTTCAGTGATCCAGCACAGTTCTTAGTGTGATTTTTTTCTTCTTGTTGCGATGGTGTTCTTTGCAAAACAAAGCTAAGTGCTCTGCTGGAGCCTCTTTTCGGCCCACTCCCAAGAGGTTCATGCAAGAGGACAGTAGACAGACACAAACAGGCAGCACTCTCAATTTTTCAGCCGGGCCCCACTGGGCAGACGTAGTTTCATGGGTTTTCCCAGCCTGACGTCACAAACAGGGGACCTGACTTCTGCAATATACTGCTTATAGCCGGTTTTCACTTTATGAAGCAGTTCCTTGGTGTTCCCATCCTAGAATTGGCCTCTGGGAGAGCGAGTTTTCTGGAACCTCTTTTTGGCCTACTCTGAAGAGGTTCACGCAAGAGGACAGTAGACAGACACACACAAGAAGCACTCACAATTTTTTACAGTCGGGCCCCACTGGGCAGGCATAATTTCATGGGTTTTCCCAGCCTGATGTCACAAACAGGTAACCTTGCTTCTGCAAATTACTGCTTATCTTAATTTGTATTTTTAGTAAGAGTGGCCTACTACTCCTCCTGGCTTTGTGCTTTGGGATTCCTCTAGGTAAGACCAGCAGTCCCTATGGTGTGCTGAACATTGAATTTGTGTCAGCCGCTTATAGCCCCTGATGCACTGTACTATCTAAATGTCCCTCTTTCTTTTAAATTTTTTGCAGATGAACTGACCAGGTTTCTGAAAATAATTTTTTAAAAGACATTCTGTGCTCTGGATCTAATTTCAGAGGTCTGACTTTGACCACTGATACTTAGAAGAACTTCTGGAACTATAATGTAAATTCTATCTTAGTCTTCTGCCTAAGATCTGAGCGAAAACCAAGACCAATTATTATGGAAGACTGATTAAAACAACAATAATGGAACAGAACTTCTAGAACAGTAAAGAAAGACTCTATCCTAGTCTTTGTCCATTGACCAAATACCAAGATCTCTAGCTATAGAGGCCTGATTTTATCATCCACGGCTGCACAGAAAGTTTCCTGGCACCATAAAAAGACCTTGAGGTGTAGTAATGAGCATGTATGGAGCCAGTTGTTGTTCTCTTGGCAGTGTGCTTCAAGGGCAAGGAAACCCATAATCTCTTAAGCCAAAGGAATTCACTTTCTTACTTCCCCGATACTTACTGTGCCTATGCAAAAAAATAAAAAAGAATAAATGAAAGAAAAAAGACACCACAAAACCTTGCCACACCAGCACTCCTTCCTTTGTTTTTTCTTTTTATTTATTTTTTCTTTTTCTAATTTTTCTTTTTTTTTTCTTTTCTTTCTTTTTCACCCTTGTGGTTATTATTTGGTGGTTTGTTGTTGTTGTTGTTGCTGGGTCCTTTTTCTTTTTTCTTTTTTGGTAGTTACTGTTTGTTGTTGTTGTTTTATTGTTGTTTGTTGTGATTTTTTTCATCTTTTTCCAGCAGAACCACACAACTTGAATCATCTTGATCTGCCTCATGAATTAAGGGAGAAATAAAATGAATGGTACCAGGACCAAACATTGAGTAGAAATAAAAAATGATAAGACTTAAACACCAAACCCAAAGTTAACAACAAGAGAAATGATATCCTATCGACAACAAATTATACACAGAGGGGAACAGTTACACTAGCACTGGGAGGGACACAAAGGAGAGAGATATGGGACACATGCTCGGAAAAGGAGTGGAAGGAGGACAACACTGGTGGTGGGAATGGTCCTGATTCATCGTCACTATGTATCTTAAATATGACTCTAGAAGCCCGGGGTGAGGGTGGGGGAATATGGGAGGCAGGATGGGAATGGGGGTAGATGGAGGACAAATTTGGTGATGAGAATTGCCCTGATTCAATGTTAACATATACCTAAAATATTACTGTGAAAGATATGTAAGTCACTATAATTAAAATAAAAACTATATTAAAATATGACTGTAAAAGATTTTTCATTTACTTTTGGTCACAATAAAAATTATTAACAACAAAAAGACGTTCTGTGCTCAATTGTAAGCCCTCGGCTCTATTTTGAATAGCAGTACAGATATATTTTTTTCGAGCATCTCATTTGTTTTCTTGACATATTTGTATTTTAATACCATGCTATTTTGTATCACTATAAATTTGTAGAATTACTTGAAGTTGGTGAAAGTAATGACTTTATTTTGATTATTTTTATTTTTTCTCTAAAGTTGATTTTGCTGTGTGTGTGTTCATTTTCTAGTTTCAAAATATTTTGTGAATTCTTGTATTTCTTTGAAGAATGCTAAAAAAATTTGGGGTTATAGTGTATTTATTTAGAAATTAATATGGTACCATGATTTAACAAGTTATTAATAATATAGTTATTTCAGAAATTAAATATTCCAACACAAGTCCACCATATGTGTGGCCTTCCTTATACCAATATCCTCACATTTTTACTCACCACTCTAGCTTGCCCCATTGCAGTCATAATGCAAAATCAAATGAAATTATTCAAACTTAAATAAAAAATAGTCGATTTGTGATAATTATATTTCTCATTGGTATTACTAAGTCATTGCCCAAGAATTTACTATGCTGGTTGCTGCTAGTTAGGTCTTCTATGTTTTTTAATTTATGCACAGTGAGTTTGATAGTACTCTATGCAACTTTCCACATAAGGTTTTTTGTTATTTTACAAGGCTGATTGTACTATGAAATTTTGAGCTGCCATATGTCTGCCTACCTGGCATTGCAGTTCAGATATATGAAACTAGAGCAACTTGTTGGCTTATCAGTTTGAAAAGATTCATTTGTGGAGGTAGGCTGTTTCTTTGTCTGAGGATATCAGGTCTGTCTATGAGCTGATGTTCCTTAAATCAAAACGTGGACTCTGCCCACCCTCATTCTGAGAATGCTAAGGAGAGTTATCAGCCTTATCACTTTGCTTAGAAGATTTAGCTGCCATGTTGTTCTAGAGATTAATAATGGACCTGTTTTTTTGTTTGTTTGTTTGTTTTTTTCCTGCTGGCAAAATGGCTGATGTTGGTTGGACTGCTTGTTTTTCTGATTGTGACAAATCTTGGAAGATTCAGCTTGCTCAATTCTAGAGAACTAGAATTTTACGCCTGTAGACTGGTTCCATCTGGGAATATTCAGCTCCTCATCATTCTTTTTGTATTCACATGTGTAGCTGAGATTTTTAACTGGCATTGTATTTAATCTACATATTTCTCAAGGTTATTTAGCCATTACAATAGTGCTTATTCTTCCAATCTATGAATGCAAATTGTTTTCATATTGTATATTTTTACTTTAATATTTTATCATTTTTCATATAATAACTATTTGGCTTACTGTCTAAATTTACCTCCAAAGCATTTAGTGCATTTTCTGTTATTTGGACATATCTTCAAGTAGAAAAAGTCAAAGGATAACAGAAAGACATAAGCATACACTTTCAATATTCTGATTTTTTCCCCTGGGCTTTTAGGGAATGTAAGGCCACATGGAACTGAATGTGTAAATTTTTAAAAGAATAATCATTGACTGTTTCAAAGATATATAATTAATCAAATATCAAAATAATTAGATTAGTAAGTCACTGGTAGCAGTTTTAGACTTGTTTCTTTCTCTTTTATTCCCCTCTCACCTGTGTTCCCCCTCAACTGTTTTATTTTTTTATTATGAAATCTGTGGTACTCAGTACCTACTGTGGTTTTTTGCACAGGGGTCCATTCTGACCATGCTAGTGGACCACAGAAAGTCCTGGGATTAAAGTCAAGTCAATACTCGGCAAGGCAAAGACCCCACCCACTCACAGTTCTCTTGTCATCAGATATATTTAGATCCATATTTCTGCCATTCCAATGTTTATTGAATATTAATCAATTAAATATTAATCAATAAAATGAACCATGATAAATCACTCTAAGTATAATTGATAGCATACGATTTTTAATTAAAATATTTTGGTGAGATTTATGGCAACAAACTAATTGTTATTTTAAATTAAATATCCCTAGTGATTGCCACTATTGTGTTCATTTATAAAATCATATACATAATTCATCACTGGATTATATAGCTATACAAACTAAAACTAAAGAAAATTTTAAATTCTTAACATATACTCTAATACTGAAGCATCACCTTAAGATACACATGATTGCTTTCCATTTTTTCCTGGCACCTCTTTGAGGCACAATATTTTCAAAAGATTTAAACTTAATGTAGTATTTCTGCAAAAGTTCACGACCACAAAGAGAAACTCATTCATCATTACTTATTGTGTGTCTCTCTCATAAAACAAGTTTAGAGCAGATTTTAGATTTCAGAAGACATCTTCAGTTTTCCGAGAAGCTTGAAAGCAAGGATGAAGAGTCAGCTGGATCGCCTCTCAATTTACACTGAAGAAATACAGCAGTTGTAGCCAAGTAAAAGAAAGGTATTTCATCCTTGCCAATGAAACAAAGAATATTTATAATACTGGCAGAGCCTTTATGTATGTATTTCATAGTTGAAAATAAAATATATTTCCAGTTTATAAGTAATAGTATAGGTTTATTAGAATGCCAGTTTTTTATTTCCATCCTTATATTGCTTTTTGTTCTCTTTCCTATTTCCTTAATAAACTAACAAATATAACTTGAATCCAAGGAAGACAAAATAACTTCATTCAATTCATTTGACCAATTCATCTTATTCTTGCTGTTAAATTGAGCTGCTGAATTCAGAGTTGCAATATATTAAAAAATTTTATGTAAGAAAACCTGTTTGTATTAAATAGTAGTTTTCAAATTAATTCATCAAAATATATTAACCAGAATTCAAATATTTGTGAATTAGCCAAAAATTGAAAATAGCACAACTCAAAAAGGAACAGGCATAACTCTACTTTGTAAATATATGAAAATATATTTCCAAGGAAAACTAGTTCACCAGGAAAGTTTTTGGGGGGATATTACTTTTAAATCACAATTTTTATTTTATTATATATTCTTTCCAGTGCTACTAATTTTAACATATTATGCTATACTTTAGAACATTATAAACTGTAAGTTCAAAAATATGTAAATAAACCACTATTTTAACAAAAATTTTGAGATATAATTATGCTGACTAGCACTTTGTATTTAATGTTAACATTTAATGTAAATATAAATCAAAGGCATATAAGAAATTAATGAAAAATATTTTAATATAAAGCATAATTAAAACTAAGTTTAATACAAATTTGACAACACACATATATATTCCTTACATATAAAACAACCATGATTTTTGATAGGTAGCGAAGAATTATAAAACATAATATTCACTTTATTTTCCATTTTAGTTAATATTTACTATTTAACTAAAATTTAGATTAATTTACTTTACATTAAAATAATTAATTTCTATCTAATTATTTTTATTTTAATACCATATTTTAGAATAAAGCAATGGTAGGCACATATATCTAGCTCATTTACTTTTTTTGCTATTGTATTCTAGTAAGTAAACTAGAATTCATTTATTAACTTCTTACTAAAATATTATTATTTCTGAGATAATAACAATATAGAATATTATACCACCCATGTGTTGAATTTTTAAAAAAATTTTCATATATTAAAGCTTTTTATATCTATGTTATATATATCACATGTATGATAAATAATCATACATATTATTTACAGATAACATTGCCATTCATATATATTAATATTTATATATTAGTATAATAAATCATATAAATATATTTATTAATACAAATTATATAATATTTATATATTAATATTTATTTGGTGTGATGATTCTTTTAGATAAGTGTTATCTTATATTATTGTATAATTGCCAAAATGATAGCACAGCAGTTAGGACATTTGCTTTGCTGAAAGGCCAACATGGGTTCGATCCCCAGCAATCTCTATGGTTACCTAAGCCTTCCTAGAGTGACTTCTGAGCACAGAACCAGGAGTAAACTTTGAGCACTTTAGGTATAGCTCAAAATACAAACAAAAAGATTTATAAGAATAGATTTGGTGGATTCCATAGTATGTATATTTTTTATCTTTTAAAAAATATCTATACTCTTTTCACCCAGCTTATATTAAATTGCATTCAATCAATAACAAGTAAATATTCCTAGTCCTCAATGTCCTACCAGTTATTGATTTATATTATCTTTATTATAATACAAACCATTCTGACTTTTAAGGCAATTTATTATGGTTGTTTTAATTTGCTTTTATCTGGCAAATAATATGACCAAGTTTTAATGCTTACTGTTTGTGAGCTATCTTTGAGAGTCTCTTCAGTAATTGGTGCTGGAAAAAGTAGGTAGCGACATGCAAATTAATAAATTGGTATCACTCCATTATAAAATGCATAATTCTCAACTAAAATAAATTAAAGACTTGACTAGTTCTTCAAAATGCAAATAAAACAGATAAATATTCCATAGTATTGACTTTTGTGAGGCATATAGAAATTTTTCTTCATTATATGATTAAAAATAATAAGCAGGACTGCATAAAACTGATATGTTTCTTGAAAAAATAAAGAGCACATCACTAGGTATTATACTTATGTAACATTATGATATAAAAGTATATTTAAAAACACCCTACTGAGTAATAATACTTTTATATTATATATCAAACAAAGGGCTAACAACTAATATATATAAGGAACCTACAAAATTTAGTAATAATTTAAAAAGTTATAAAAGGTTCTGTGGAAGAACACTCATATCAGTGTGTTAAATAAAATATAATGATGTTGCTTGTGGTGATAAAGGTGTTGATAGACATTTTCTGGTCGCTGCATATTAATAAAATGAATTACTATATCTTAAGATTATAGAATATAATCAAACAGAAGGCATTTGCTGTTGTTGAGAAAGTTTACTATTGGTGAACCTAGAGCTAAATGTCAATAATCAGACATCAGGATATAGGCAGGATATAGATAAGGTTTGCTCTTTTTCTATAAATAGTGTTTTCAAATTTATAAGAATAGGTGCAATCATTATTTCAAGAGAAAGCTTGTAGAAATATTGTCCTGTATCAATTTTTATTTTTTCTGAAGTAAAATGAGTTTATTTGGAAAATAATTACAGAAAAGAAGGGAAATTTTAGTGATGAGTCCAAGATAGAAGATGGGCTTCTCCAAATAGAATAAAACTCAGTTTTGGGAAGGTTCAGTATTGATATTTTCCATGCCACCTGTGCCCCCAAACTCTTCACAAAAGAAGGAAATATTGAGGCTTTTATCTCTGGAGAAAATAATAAACTTCTGAAGTCCATTTTTGGGTTCATGTTGCAGAATTTGTCTCTGCATTGCTGTCAGGGAACTATCTACACTTGTAATTCTGCAAATCAATTGCCATTTTTGCCTAAGGATTTGTTTGTCTAAAATGGAAAATGCACTGCCTACTAAATCACAGATTGAATTTGATCAAGATCAAAATTTTAAACATTAAAACTTGCCTTTAGAAAAATGTTCAACACTGTAGAGAAAGGACAAGAAGTAAGGCAATTGTCTTGCTTGCATGCAACAGATATTTGTTTAATTATCAACATGGCATATAATCCCCAAGAATTGCCAAGGATAATTTTGGGTACACATACAGTAATAACCCCTGAGCTTTGCCAGATGTTGCCTAAGTCATCATCCATCTACCAAAAAATTATTATTCCCAGGTCATAAATTCTTCTACCAAATTTAATATTCTTAAATTCAGATTTTTAGGGAATCATACATTAAGTTAATGACTGTTCAAGTAAGAACTGCCTGGTGTAGCTCTGGAGACCCCATTAGCAGCTGAATGGCTTCTGTGCAACTATATGTACCACAAAGCCACCATACCACTAAGACAAGATTGAAACTCCTGAACTGTCAGATCCACACAGAGCCTCTCTGAGAATGACAAAATAAATCTGGGTACAGATTTATGGGTATGGCCTTTCTAAAGAAAAGGCAAATACTTTGCAATTAAGAAAATTGATATTTCATTAACATATAAATAAAACAAATGATAGAATGTAAGGTGATAAAATGACATTAAGGCAGGATAACACAACTTACATTGACATGTTTCTATAATGTTTGCTATTTAATTTAAATAAACATTAAAATTTGGGACATGAGCAATGGCACAGCTGTAGGGCATTTGCCCTGCACGCAGTTGACCTAGGAAGGACAGCTGCTCAATCTGGGAGTCTTATATGGTCCCCCTAGGCCAGGAGCGATATTTTGAGCACATAACCAGGAGAAATCCCTGAAGGTCACTAGGTGAAAAAACAAACAAACAAACAAACAAACAAAAACTAAAACAAAAATAACCATTATCATTTATTTAGAATAAGGCTCACATTTTCAAATATTTTGTTATTATAAAAGAATAACAATTTAACTTCTGTTTTTAACTCTTTCTTGCTTTCAAACTGTTATTGTAATATGTATTGTGTTTATGTAATATATGTAACATGTATATATTTAATTTTCAATTAAGAGGTAGAAATCTTGAGACTGATTAAGTTATATACACCACTAAATAATATATGCCACTAAAATATATATCAAGTTAAAAGTTTGATAATAAGAAAGTAACAAATTAAAAGAAACTTAAAAATATTATAGAATAAATTTAGATGACTATTTTTTTTTAGCCACACCTGGCAGTGGTCAGGGGCTCTGTACTCAGGAATTACTATTTGCAGACTCAGAGATTATATGGGATGCTGGAGATCATATCTGTATCAATTGCTTGTAAGGCAAATGACCTAACCAGTCAATTATTTCTCTGGCTGTAAAAAATTTTGATAGGAAAAAACATTAACATTGGTAGGTAGTTGTTACTTATGATAGATTTTCCAATAAATCTTAAATTAATTTTCCTAAAAATAGTTTAATTTAAGCAACTCTATTTGTTGATATTAAAAATAGATAATTAACATGAGGTTTATATTTATAAGAACAGCTAAGGAAATCTTAGGAATGAATCTAAGCAACAGATATAAATTTAGGGTATTTTTAATTATTTATGAATTTTATTATATATTTTAATTTTTAATGAGAATTAGTACTGAATAAGAGGAATTTATTTCTTTTTTTTTTTTTTTTTTTTTTTTTTTGGTTTTTGGGCCACACCCGGTGACACTCACGGGTTACTCCTGGCTATGCGCTCAGAAGTCGCTCCTGGCTTGGGGGACCATATGGGACGCCGGGGGATTGAACCGCGGTCCGTCCTAGGCTAGCGCAGGAAAGGCAGGCACCTTACCTTTAGCGCCACCACCCGGCCTCAGAGGAATTTATTTCTAATGAAAGAAGAATGAGTTAATTCAATGTTTGTTGCTTATCTTGCTATAACAGTTTATGTAAAAATTTTATTATGATAGGCTTTAAAATGTTACTTATCAAAATCTAAATTATACAAGATTTATTACTGGAAAATTTATGGATTTATTTTTTTCTGTCATGGTAACATTTATTTAATTAAATGTTTTAAAGTCATCAACATGTAACTTTGATTTATTAGAACATCAGAATACACATACATGCTAATTTTGTTAGTTTGTTGAATTTTAAGTGCCTAGACCAATATTAGCATATAAGATATAGACATTTGTTAAATGAAAAAATTCCCTAATCTTAGTCTCATGTTTTTATAGGTTGAATGATACATTGCTTATTAATTTGTTTCTTTATTTCTCTACCAGTAAAATGGAAATAGAATATGTTCGTATGAGTTTCATTAGTGGTCAGCATAATAAGCAGTAAGAGATAAATTAACATATCTAAAGATTATTATTCCTTTGTGTAAGTAAACAACCATCAGTGATAATAAAGGCATTCATAAAAAAATGGGGAGAAGAAATGAATAGACACTTCTCAGAGGAAGACAGAAGGATGGCCAACAAACACATGAAAACATGCTCACCTTCAATCATCATCAGGGAGATCCAAATCAAGACAACAATGAGATACCACCTTACACCATTGAGGATGGCTCACATCAAAAATAATGGGAACAAACTTTGCTGGCAAGGATGCGGTATGAAAGGAACTCTCATCCACTGCTGGTGGGAATGCCCTCTAGTCCAACACCTATGGAGAACAGTCTGGAGAGTGCTCAAAGAACTCAGAATTGAGCTGCCATTTGACCAGCAATTGCTCTTCTAGGTATATACACCCAAGTTAGAGGGACATTCATTCCAAAATACGTGTGCACCCCACTATTTATCGCAGCACTCAGTATAATAACCAACTCTTGGAACCAACCTAGATGTCCAACAACAGATGAATGGATCATTAAGATGTGGTATTTATACACAATGGAATACTACATGGCAGTCAGAAATGATACAATCACAGACTTTGCAGCAACATGGATGGACCTAGAACATATTATGTTAAACGAAGTAAGCCAGAAGACAAAAGATAAACACACAATGATAGCGCTATTCTGAAGCACCTAGAACATACACCTTATATACAACTAATACTCAACAATCAAATAACAGGGTATAACAGAATAGAAACTCCAAACATGGTAATACTCAACGTATACTCGGGAGCAGTGCCCAAAATACATGAAAAAGGAACAACACAAACTCTTGACTACACATTATACCACAAAGAAACCAGCAACAGTAGAAAGAGCAGCATAGAGAGAACAGGTAAGTAATCAGCCTTCTACTACAAAGGCCCATAATAATCCCTTAGGGATCTTATACACAGGATCACAGGTAAAGTATACCACAGGAAATCACTGACACCAAAGGAAACATCCCATAACACTATGTTTTAATACATTAATCTTACTATATTTAAAATAACCTCTCACCTTTTCTGTCCACAGGCGTTCTTGGATACAAAGGGTGGACAAACTAAGATGGCATCTCGGTGCTCACTCACACGAGATATCATACCCAGCTTACACTACGAGAATGTCCCGAGAAAACTCTTTAACATACACTTTATCTCTAGGTTATACCTTCTTTTAGGATTTGAAGCATGTGACCAGTCAGACACCGAAGCAGCAACTGTGACATACAGACTTATACTACAGGCCCTACTCATCGAACACATTCAAGCAAACTAGCATTCCCTTGTTAATATCTCCTCTCTTCTCACTACTTTTTTTTTACTTTTTCTTTTCTTTTCTTTTCTTTTCTTTTCTTTTCTTTTCTTTTCTTTTCTTTTCTTTTCTTTTCTTTTCTTTTTTCTTTTCTCTTCCCCCATTCTTTCTAATGTATTTTCTCTTTTCTTCTTTCCTACCCCTTCCATATACTTTCCCCTTTTCCCCCTCTTGAAATCTAACTATCCCTTCACCCCTCAATCCTACCCAGACCTCCCACCGTATTGACTCTTCACCCTTAGTTCTTAATCCATTAGGCATCAAGACTGACCTCCTACCCCAATGAACCAGTACCCAGCACCCAAGCGAAAGGACACCCAGTCAAACCTACACCTCGCCCCCGCAAGATAAGGCAACCAACTCCCCTGCGGACTCATGCTGCATGGCCCTTCCTACCAAATCCCCCTACCATGGACTGTTACTTGAAACCGGATTTAGCTCTAAAAGTATCCCCATTGCAAGAACTCCTACAAGAACTCCCGGCCGCAGATCCTTTGCCAATCTCAAGAAGGTCAGGGGCAGTGATGGAAAGTTGCCTGTGAACCCACACATCACAAGAAAATCCCAAAAGTCAATGGGGAAACCTATACTTCCAACATAAGTATAAGACTGGTATTGCACCACCTCTTTACCTGCTTTTCCCCAAAAGTAAGGTAGTCTCATGCATCACATGGTTCCTTTAATTATTTTGTTAATTCATTTTTAAATGTTTGTTCTACATATACATATGTGAGCACATAAACTTTTATTCTTAATTTTATCTTGTTTGGATGTGTGACCTATTTCTGTTTTCTTCTCTGTCCAGCCCCAAATGCACCAACAATATAAAGTAGCACCATTTCTCCCTGCAAAGGCACACTAAAAAAAAGGGAAATCTTACATATAAAAAAGAGCTCTTACCTACTAGAAATAAGAACTCATACTTGTTTACAATATAGGGATATCTCCTACCTTGAAAATACGTCACACGGACCCAACTTAGACCTCAGGTGATTAGACACCATCCGTCCAGCCTTGAACCCTGGATCCCGGACATAGAATCGACACAGTTCTTCACGACAGCTACAGGAAACAAATCCCATCCGGGAAATCCTTAATACCACTGGGCCACCAACCAGTGCCAGCTCTAATATGATATACTGACAACAAAGAAAATGGGAACAACTTGACCTAAGAACAGGTTATCCTACCTCACCAGCTAACAATAAGACAAATTCAGAAGCCAAGATCGCCATTTACAGATGACTGGCTGCTAGAACCATGACTGGACTGAATATATCTTGAGACCAATAAAACAGCCCTAGTCTAGGGTTTGAACTATGACCCACACAATAACCATGATCCCCAGTTCCAAAGGTCCGGCAGAGACAATCGCAACGGAATGGGGGTTCTGGAAACACAATGAAAGACGCTATCCTAGGTTCCATCCTAGGATCAGTGGAAATACCAAGACCACCAAGCACAGAAGATGGATTAAAATGACACTGAGGGAACAGAACTTCTAGAACCACAAAGAAAGACTTCATCATAAGTCCCACTCCTGGACCTGTGCAGATACTGATATCTATAGATACAGAGGTCTTATTTCATCACCCAGGACGGAGCAGAAGTTTTCCAAACACCACGAAAGCACCACCGGTAGAGTAAATGAACCTGAACGGAGTCTATAGTTAATCCAGTGACAATATACCCCAAGGGTGGAGAAACCCCATAGCGCTAAGGCCAAATGAATTCCTTTTCAAATAACCCCAATATTTACTGTGCCAGTGCAGGAGGGGAAAAAAAGGCAAAAAGCACAAAACATTTTTATTTTTTATATATTTTTTTTTCTTCATTTATTATTATTATTATGATTTTTATTTACCTATCTACTTTTTGTTGATTTCTTTGTTTTGGTGTGGTTATTGAAGTTGTTGCCCCATTTATATTTATATTGTTTTTTTTCTTCTTTTCTTTTCTTTCTTTAGGTGCTCTGCCATGTTTTTTAACTCAAGACCATGAGTTCTTTTTTTTGTGGTGCCTATCGTTTTCACTGGAATGCTCACTGGATATTTGACTCTTCTTTTTGTACTGTTGGGTGTTTCACCTTTTTCTCCTTCATCTCTCAAACCGACGAAGAGAGCCTCTAGAAATATTCCCCCCATTTTCGGCATATTGGACTTTTACCCCAGTTTATTACTTTTCTCTTCTTCAAATAAAACCACATAACTTGAAAGGAAATGATCAGACTTAAACACCAAATCCAAAGCCAATGACAACAGAATCAATACCCAATCTACAACAAGCTAGACACAGAGGAGACCACTTATACTAGCAGCTTGGGGGGGGGGGTAAGGAGGATATGGGATGCATTCTAGGAATGGGGATGGAGGGAGGACAACTTTGGTGGTGGGAATTCCTGGATACAATGTCAATATGTACCTAAAATATTACTGTGAAAGATATGTAATCCACTTTGGTCAAAATAAAAACTATTATATTTAATAAAATAAAGGTATTATCTTGATTAGCAAAATAGCAATTATTTCTGGTAAACATGAGAACTAATAATCAGACTACTTGAAATATGTTTAATTTTCGTCTAAATAAGTCTGTATATAACTGTAAATTTTTCTATTTAGACTACATATTTATCATACAAGGCAAAGTTATAGTTAATTGACATTACCTGAAAAATCCATTTATTTTTTAATTTCTCAGTGTATGGACCTAAAATCTTAGTCCTCACATTTGCTTCCACTTGTGCTAATCATATAAATATATCTGAGTCAGCCCTGACATACTTTTTTAAGCCAAAAGTCATGGGACTGCACCATTATAGTGAAATCAGAAGAATGATACCATAGCCTTGCCTGACAGCTCTGCTCCTATTACCAGGAGGTTCTTGAGATGGCAGGATAAAGCCCTGAGCAACATATGCTATGACAGTCATGGTCATGGCCTATTTCTGTTATTTCCTTTTAAAGTTGACTTGCATTGTTAGCAAATTCCTATCTGTCTGTGAGATATCTCTAAAGCATTGCTGGGGCTAGGATTTAAGATATAGAGCAGAAAATAATGATCAATTAAAAAGAAAAATTACAAAAGAAATAACGAGCTATAGGATCAATTAAATGCATTTAAATGAAACATTGTTTCTTGTATTTATAAAAATATGACTCACACAATTAGTTTTCATTTATCTTAATACTCTTGATATAGTTTTAGATGAAGTCATTTTCACAGAAGTGTAATGATTTTTTCTACTCATTTAGATATTTAGTGGAGAGAAGATATAATTTCTTGTCCTTACCAACTGTTTTCTCATTTCAATATAAAATTTCTATTTTGTTAAAAAATAAAAACTATGTGCTTAAGTTGATAACTTAGAAAAAATACAAATTTTGGTTCAAGTTGTACCATATAATTTTGAAGCATTTTCTGATAGATGATGCATAATATATGTATTCTTGCTTACTAATTTATAATGTGATTTTCTACATGTTAGATTTTAGTGTTCTGAAACTGTGTCTATTTGTTACATTGTCTTCAGGAATATTTGTCTCTGTGTATATAATCAAACAATATTATGCATACTATAAGAAATTATATAAAATATAGTGTCTGTATCAAGGAATCTGTGCCATAAAATTTGGGATTTTTACATGGTAAACATATACAATAAAAATAATATGAACTATTGGTATATGCATATACTTTTTCAAATCTACAAATAGCTTGCATTTATTATGAAGTGAAAATAGTGACTATAAAATAAGCACAAAATCATATGATTTATAGCTATGCATATTCTACAATCACTCGATATACAACACATTCCACGTTTTTTCTGAATTTGAAGTACCATATCACAAACTTCTTACAACTTTCTCTTTAAATTTCTTTGAGAATAAAACTATTAAGCAAATGTGTGCCTTTGAAGTTTTATTTTTCATTGCTTTTATATTTTATATAAAAATATTATTTTCTTTTTATTTGTTTGGTTTTGGGGGGCCCTACCCGGTGGCATGCAGGTGTTACTCCTGGCACTTCTCTTAGAAATTGCTCCTGGCCCGGAGAGATAGCACAGTGGCATTTGCCTTGCAAGCAGCTGATCCAGGACTAAAGGTGGTTGGTACGAATCCCGGTGTCCCATATGGTTCCCCGTGCCTGCCAGGAGCTATTTCTGAGCAGACAGTCAGGAGTAACCCCTGAGCACCCATCAGGTGTGGCCCAAAAACTAAAAAAAAAGAAAAAAAATAAAGAAATTGCTCCTGGAAGGCTTAGGGGAACATATGTGATGCAGGGAATCGAACTTAGGTCTGTCTTGGGTCAGCCACATGCAAGGCAAATGCCCTACAGCTGTACTATCTCTTCGGCCCCTGAAAATGTTATTTTCATAATGATGGGCATATTACAGGAAACAGTGAATAAAGAATAATTGTTTCAGTATTTATTTAAAATTAACTCTGAAAATTATTAAATTTTTATAATCCAAATATTTCTAATCTGTAGTAAATTATATCTTTATTCGTGTTACTGTTCTCTTTTAATCATACACTCTCATTATTTTTCACCATCATTATATAGTTAAGTAAACCTGTAATTATGGCTACTACAAAACTTAGATTGTATTTACTAAACGGAAAAAGTTCTAGGCTAAGCAAAAGAGAAAATAAGGTCATTTTGAAGAAAGCTTGGTGGGGCCGGTGAGGTGGCGCTAGAGGTAAGGTATTTGCCTTGAAAGTGCTAGCCAAGGAAGGACCGCGGTTCGATCCCCCGGCGTCCCATTTGGTCCCCCCCAAGCCAGGGGCAATTTCTGAGAGTGTAGCCAGGAGTAACCCCTGAGCATCAAACGGGTATGGCCAGAAAAAACAAAAAAAAATAAAAAGAAGGTGAGTGAGTTTCTCTCCTTTTGCTTGGCGTTTGGGCCTGCCACTCCCCTCAGAGACTCCTGAGTGCCGGCTGGGGAGGCGTGAGTGAGCTTCTCTCCTTTTGCTTGGCGTTTGGGCCTGCCACTCCCCCCAGAGACTCCTGAGTGCCGGCTGGGGAGGCGTGAGTGAGCTTCTCTCCTTTTGCTTGGCGTTTGGGCCTGCCACTCCCCCCAGAGACTCCTGAGTGCCGGCTGGGGAGGTGTGAGTGAGTTTCCCTCCTTTTGCTTGGCGTTTGGGCCTGCCACTCCCCTCAGAGACTCCTGAGTGCTGGCTGGGGAGGCGTGAGTGAGCTTCTCTCCTTTTGCTTGGCGTTTGGGCCTGCCACTCCCCCCAGAGACTCCTGAGTGCTGGCTGGGGAGGCGTGAGTGAGTTTCTCTCCTTTTGCTTGGCGTTTGGGCCTGCCACTCCCCTCAGAGACTCCTGAGTGCCGGCTGGGGAGGCGTGAGTGAGTTCCTCTCCTTTTGCTTGGCGTTTGGGCCTGCCACTCCCCTCAGAGACTCCTGAGTGCCAGCTGGGGAGGCGTGAGTGAGTTTCTCTCCTTTTGCTTGGCGTTTGGGCCTGCCACTCCCCTCAGAGACTCCTGAGTGCTGGCTGGGGAGGCGTGAGTGAGTTTCTCTCCTTTTGCTTGGCGTTTGGGCCTGCCACTCCTCCCAGAGACTCCTGAGTGCCGGCTGGGGAGGCGTGAGCTCCTCTAGAAAAACCTTCAGGAAGGAGACCAAAGCAGGCCGAAATTAGAAGCCACAGCACTCCAAAACACACCATTAAATACAAAGAATTATGCGTAAATCAAGGAGATCTCTTATAACTGAAGACACCATGACAAGCCCTATCAAGTTTCCAAGTCCACCAAAACGCACAGATCCAGGGGAAGAAGACCTAAAAGCGGTCATGAGGAAGGAAATGGAAGAATTACTAAAACAAATGAAAGAAACCCTAGCAACCGAGTATAAGAAATTCATGGATGAACGACTCAGCCAAATTAAAGAAGAAATGTTAAAGAACATGAGAGATTCCATACAAAAAGAAGTGAAGGATTTAAAAGACAAAATAACAAGCCTTACGAGTAGAACCACAGAGTTGGAGAAGCACATCGATGAACTCGAAGGAAAACTGCAATATAAAAATGATCAAGAAACCAACAAAGAAATAAAAGGCAAAGCACTGGAAGGAAAAATCCAATATCTAATGAACAAGGACAAGAGAAACAATCTAAGAATTGTGGGTATACCAGAAGGGGAAGAAATAGGGAAGGGTGAAGAACAAGTAGTCAGGGAGATAATAACAGAGAACTTTCCCACCCTCTGGAAAGACAATTTAGGACAAATCCAAGAAGTCAAGAGAGTCCCTAATAAAATAGACCCTAATAAACTCACACCAAGACACATAATAATCCAAATGGTGAAAAACAAAGAGAAAGAGGAATTCATGAAAGCAATAAGAGAGAAAAAAAACCTCAAGTACAAAGGAAAGGACATAAGAATCAAACCAGATCTCCCATTTGAAATAATTCAAGCAAGAAGACAGTGGAATGACGTATTTAAACGACTGAGTGAAAGAAATTTCCAACCCAGGGTCCAATACCCAGCAAAACTATCATTTATATGGGAGGGCAGACTAAAAACATTCACAAATATGAATGAACATGAACTATTTGTGCAAACTAAGCCGATCCTAAGTGACTTACTTAGAGACGAATTACACAATCCAAACCCCCGATTGTAACAACAACCACGCCACACAATACAACTGCACAACAGTCCTCTTTATCAATAATTTCCCTAAATGTTAATGGACTAAACGCTCCAGTTAAAAGACACATAGTAGAGAACTGGGTTACGAAAAACAAACCGGACTACTGCTGTCTGCAAGAAACACACCTACAGTTACAGGATAAGCACAGGCTTAGAATTAAAGGATGGAAAGTAATTATTCAGGCCAATGGAAAACAAAAAAGATCAGGGACAGCCATTCTTATATCAGACCAAATTGTATTCAACCTCAAGAAAGTGATCAGAGACAAAGAGGGGCACTACTTACTGATCAGGGGAACATTAGATCAAGAAGTGCTAACCCTGGTCAATATCTATGCACCTAATGTAAAATCACCAAAATATGTGAGGCAACTACTGACAAACCTGGAGAAACACATGAAGGGAATTGTGATAATAGTAGGGGACCTCAATACTCCACTATCACCACTGGACAGATTCTCCAAACAGAAAAATAGTAAAGAAATAAGAGCTCTAAATGAAAAATTAGAAGAATTAGGGCTAATAGACTTATATAGAGCCCTCCATCCCCAGAAAGTAGAATACACATTCTTCTCAAACCCACATGGAACCTTCTCCAGAATAGATCATGTCTTAGGATACAAAGCCAACCTATATAAGACCACAAAGGTAAGGATCATTAGAAGTACCCTTTCAGATCACTATGCAACAGAGCTTATAATTGATGTCAAGAAGAAGCAATGGAGGAAAACTAATACCTGGAGATTGAATAACATACTGCTTAACAACAGCTGGATCAAAGAACAACTCAAGGAGGAAATAAAAAGATTCCTTGAGACGAATGACAATGAAGAGACAATATGTCAGAATATATGGGATACAGCAAAAGCAGTACTTAGGGGGAAACTCATAGCATTACAGGCCTATGTTAAGAAACAGGAAAATAACAAAACCAACAGTTTAAAAGATCACCTCAAAGAATTGGAACAACAGCAACAGAGAAATCCAACCACAACCAGAAGGCAAGAAATCATAAAAACAAGAGCAGAAATAAACAACATAGAGACTAAGAAAACAATACAAAAAATCAATGAGACCAGGAGTTGGTTTTTTGAAAAAATAAATAAGAAAGACAAACCATTGGCAAAATTTACCAAAAAAAAGAGGGAAAACACCCAAATCACTAGGATCACGAATGAAAGGGGAGAGATTACAACAGAACCCCAAGAAATACAACATATCATGAGATCATATTATGAACAACTATATTCAACTAGGCTAGAGAACCCACCAGAAATTGACAGATTCTTGGACAAACACCCTCTTCCAAGACTGGAAAAGGAAGACCTAGAAACTCTAAACAGTCCAATCACTTCAGAGGAAATTGAAGACGTAATTAAAAGACTCCCTAAGAACAAATGCCCAGGCCCAGATGGATTTACAGGTGAATTCTATCAAACATTTCAAGAAGACTTATTACCACTGTTCCATAGGCTTTTCAAAACCATAGAAAAAACAGGAATCCTCCCCAAATCCTTTTATGAGGATAATATCACACTCATTCCTAAAGAAGGCAAAGACACCACCAAAAAAGAAAACTACAGACCAATCTCACTAATGAACATTGATGCAAAGATACTCTAACAAAATCTTAGCAAACCGAATCCAACACCTCATCAAAAAGATCATACATCACGATCAAGTGGGATTCATACTAGGAATGCAAGGTTGGTTCAACATACGCAAATCAATAAACATTATACACCACATTAACAACATGAAGGACAAAAACCACATGATCATATCAATCGATGCAGAGAAGGCGTTTGACAAAATCCAACGTCCGTTCATGTTAAAGACACTCAGCAAAATAGGGTTAGAAGGCACCTTCCTTAAGATAGTTACAGCTATTTATGAAAAGCCTACAGCCAACATTATACTTAATGGCGAGAAGCTAGAAGCATTCCCACTAAGGTCAGGAACTAGGCAAGGCTGTCCACTCTCTCCACTCTTATTCAATATAACCTTAGAAGTCCTAGCAATAGCAATCCGACAAGAGAAGGGAATCAAAGGAATTCAAGTAGGGAAAGAGGAACACAAGCTAGCTCTATTTGCTGATGATATGATGATATACATCAAAAACCCTAAAGAATCCACAGAAAAACTCCTAGAAACAATCAACCAATACAGTAAAGTGGCTGGATACAAAGTCAATACACAAAAGACAGTAGCGTTTTTATATACAAACAATGAAGTTGAGGAGAGATTAAAAATACAATTCCATTTAAGATAGAATCAAAAAATATCAAATACCTAGGAATCAACCTTACAAGAGAAGTGAAAGATCTATACCAGGGAAGCTTCAAAACACTTCAGAAAGAAACTGAAGACGATCTAAAGAAATGGAAGAACATCCCATCCTCATGGATAGGTAGAATTAACATAGTCAAAATGACTATTTTACCCAAACTGCTATATAGATTTAATGCAATCCCTATCCAAATCCAGACACAATTCTTTAAAGAAAAAGAACAATCAATTATAAAATTCATTTGGAACCATAAAAGACCCAGGATAGCTAAACACATTCTGAAAAATGAGAAGTTGGGAGGTATCTCCTTACCTAACTTGAAACTATATTATAAAGCCATAGTAATAAAAACAGCATGGTACTGGAACAGAGAAAGGACCTCAGACCAGTGGATTAGAACAGAATTCCCAGACATAAACCCCCAGATATATAGCCAACTAATATTTGATAAAAGAGGCAAGAATATGAAATGGAACAAAGAAAGCCTATTCAACAAATGGTGTTGGTACAACTGGAAACTCATATGCACGAAAGTGAAAATCGACACATATCTCACTCCTTATACAAAAGTCAACTCAAAATGGATCAAAGATCTGGAAATCAGACCTGAATCTATAAAGTTTATCGAGAATAAAATAGGCAGAACACTCGAAGACCTTTATATCAAAAGGGTCTTTGAGAATGGAGCACCAATGGCAAAAACGTTAGCATCGACTATAAACAAATGGGACTATATCAAACTAAAAAGCTTCTGCATGGCAAAAGAAACCCTACTTAATGCAAGAAGACAGCTAACAGAATGGGAAAAAATCTTTTCACTTGATATATCAGATAAAGGGCTGATATCTAGAACATACAAAGCGCTCAGAAACCTGAGCCCTTCAAAACCAAACGAAGCCATAAAAAAATGGGGAGACGAAATAAATAGACATTTCTCTGAGGAAGAGAGAAGTATGGCCAACAAACACATGAAAACATGCTCACCTTCGCTCATCATCAGGGAGTTCCAAATCAAGACAACAATGAGATACCACCTCACACCAGTGAGGTTGGCTCACATCAAAAATAATGGGAACAACCTTTGTTTGAGAGGATGTGGTATGAAAGGAACTCTCATTCATTGCTGGTGGGAATGCCCCTTGGTCCAACATCTATGGAGAAAAGTCTGGAGAGTGCTCAAAGAACTTAGAATTGAGCTGCCATTTGACCCAGCAATTGCTCTCCTAGGCATATATCCCCAAGATGGAAGGACATTCATTCCAAAATACATATGCACCCCACTATTTATTGCAGCACTCAGTATAATAGCCAAATCTTGGAACCAACCTCGATGTCCAACAACAGATGAATGGATCATTAAGATGTGGTACATATATACAATGGAATATTACATGGCAGTTAGAAATGATACAATCACAGACTTTGCAGCAACGTGGATGGACCTAGATCATGTTATGTTAAACGAAGTAAGTCAGAAGACAAAAGAAAAACACAGAATGGTAGCACTATTCTGAAACACCTAGAACACATAAAAAAACAAAAAAATGACATTGAAGAAGCATAACTGCTAGAACCACAAAGAAAGACTTCATAAACTCCATTCCCTGATCTGCACAGCCACCAAGATCTTTAGAAACAGGTCTGATTTTACCATCCAAGATAAAGTAGAAGTCTTCCACATACCACGAAAGCAGCAAGAGGAGAATAAATGATCTATTTTTTTGACGTCTTTATTTTGGTGTGGAGATTACGGTTGATGTCTCCAATATTATTTTATTTTATTTTGTTTTGTCTTTCTCTTTCTTTTTTGCACTTGAGTATGATTTGATTTCAGAACCGAGATTATTGTGTGGTGCCTGTCTTTATTGCTGTGGTGCTTATCGGTTATTTAATTCGATATTTTTTTGTGTGTGTATTGTTGTGGTATTTTAATTACTTTTTTCACATCCTCTCTCAAACTGAGGTTGGAAGCCTCTAGACAGGACTCTGCCTATTTTCAGCATATTTGATTTTTGATTAAGAAGAGGACATATTAGGTGATGGGTATTCCCCTCATTCAATGTGAATATGTACCCAAAATACTACAGTGAAAGATATGTAAGCCATTATGAAAAAAAAAATTGTGTTTTTAATCAGAAATTTTCTTTGACTTACATGTATTATTATTATATCAATTATATTATATGTTATGTTATGTCACTATATTATGTTATATTAGTTTACCTCATTATGTTAATCAATTTTGTCCTTTAAATGAATTCTTACTTTAAAAACAAAAAACAAAAAAAAAAACAACTTTAGTTTGCTCTGAAGAAAAAAAAAAAAAATAAATAAAAGATAAGATAAGGCCTCCCAAATCTTACCACAGGCTGTGTTCTTTACACTGGCTGTATAGAAAGAGAAGGTACAGTAAAGGCACCTCATATACTCCTCAACACAGGCCCCTTGCCGGGTATGTATTGTGAATTGGGGGACAAAAAAAAATAAATAAAATAAAAAATAAAAAGAAAAAAAGAAAATAAAGAAAGCTTGGCATTCCTCCAGATTAACCATAATGATCTGGCAATTTTTTTCAAAAAGAATTGAATACATATTCTAACACAAAAATATATACATGAAAGTTAATAAAGATATAATTTGCTACAATAAAAGGGTAACAACAATCTGCTATCCATCAACTGATTAAAAGGTGAATGAATAATGAAATGATTCTTTGACTAACTTCTACTAATAGAATGTGTATATGGTATGTGTGCTCTATTATACCAAAAAGTAGGCTGTTCTAGATTTATAATCACTTTTGATATACTCTTTAAGATACCTAAAATGCCCTCATTGAGAAAGAGGAAATCAACAGGTCAATAGGCATTTCTCTCACAATTGATATAAATTAAATATTTCAGTGACACCTACTTAGAATTCACTTCTTTAAGTAGTTCACAGAACTCAATGAAACATTTATGCCCTATATTGTCAAATTAATGTGATAGATATTTAAGGATTTAGACAATTAGCCCAATGAAGAGAAACATTGGTTGTCATCTCATTAAAAGGAGCTCTGACACTCATAACAGACAGCAGATTTTTGTACCCTAACATAAAAAGCCTCCATATCTCTCCTGAAAATTTATGATGACTTAATGATATTGGATTGATAGAATAATACAATAGCCATTGAAATTTGATAGAAAAAAACACATTAGCTCTTGATAGAGCTAAATATGCAAAACACAGTGTAAAATACACATAATGGTGAGCCCCATTAAAATGACCAAACTAGAAAAGTTGCCTATTAATATAGTAGGCTGATAAGGGATGGGGAGTAATGGGAAGAAGCCTAATGTTGTTGCAGGGAGGTTAACTCTGGTGACGGGATCAGTGGTTGAACATTGCTTGTATAAAACCCAACTATGAATAACCTTATAAATCATGGTTATGGAATAAAATTATTAAATAAATAAATTAATTAAAAAAATAGCTCCTTTCACCCTGGAAACCAAGTGGAGGGGAGTGCAAGACATAATCAAACATTGCAACCCTTTCTTCGATTTTAAATTTAGTTTTCCCTAGCAGAAGCTCTCATCCTTAATTGCTTTCTCAAAGTAATTTATATTAATATGTAACTTCTTTGAGTATATATAAACTTATGGATAAAAAATACACTTTTCTCATTTATTGAGTCTAAAATATTTCTAGAAATTGAATGGAAATACCTAATATTATAACTAATATTATATATTATAGTTATAATTTCTATAAATAAATATAAATAATTATAATTTCTCTTATTCCTCAAAATATACAGGAATTTTGTATCTTTGTGGAAATATAGAATATGATATACATAAAATATATATAAAGATGAATAAAAAACAAAGATCCATGTCAACTAATGATAAGTTATATTATTAAAGCTACAATTATGCTTGAATAAAGCTCAAGTTTATATAAACAACAAAATCAATGGGATATAATAGTATACATAAAACCCCAAAATATGTATGCAAAAGCAATTAGAGGCGAATCGTAATTTTTCAAGTTTTTAAACAATTGTATATTTGCATATAAAGATTAACTTCTATTCTTGCTTTGCTCCATATACAAAAATATCTCAAAGTAAGACTTAAATTTAAATATTCTTCTAAAATTATAAAGTTTTACACAGACATTTAGAATTTTATTAATATACTGGAATGATAAATATTTATATACTATATATATATATATAGTGAGGACAAGAAGGGCAAAATTATAAGACTAGATCATTATACTATGGAATCAATCAAGATGATGTAATCTGTAACAGACAGAAAGACATAGCAAGTAAGATGAAGGACATAGAACCATCTACTTAAATTGTACAAATAAACTTTAAATTCTTAAGAAACATTCATATTTGAAATTAAAAAAGAAAAGAAAGACTAGATTCCTGCTCTCCATTTTTATTATTAAGTAAAATTTTCATATATTAATTTAGAATAAAATTAATATTAGTCTGAAAAGTATACTTTAAATCATAAAATAACATCTTTTGCTATTTAATTAAGCATTCTAAATATATCAACATCAATATTTTTAAACAATACAGTTTAATATAAACTGTCGGGGATCACATTCACATGATATAAACCTAAAAGGAAAGTGTGATAAACGAAGTGTCAAATCACACTAACTTAATTTTTTACTGTAACTTTTACCTGAGCCCATAAGAACCTAACCATTTTTATGATATTTTCTGAGAACTGTATTTTATTCTTAATACAAATTGAAATACCCTGTAACTCTGTGGCCTATTAGATTCTGATGTCAGGATCCAAATCTCTGTTACCATGGGAACCAGATATTACACAAGATTGACATAGTAGCCAACTCTTTTTTTGTGAAGAGCTATTCATTTCAGAAATAAGGTTAATGGAGTCCAGTAATTTTAGATGAGAGATCCTTACTGAGACTAAGAAAGATATAAAAAAAAATATATATATATATATATATTAATACTAGTATGTAGTAATGGCACTGCTTTTAACTTCTTATTATGCATCAAGTTTCTGAAAATAATCTTCTATATTTGTAATTTTATTGAATAATTTATAAGTAGATAGCCTCCTACAGTAATAGATTACTTGCTAGCCATGTTTGCTCCAGACTCTGCTGGCCAGCACAATAGCTTCATTTGGAAGAAACTACAGGTAGTCTCTTGAAATTCTGGTCAGCTTCTAGGTGCTGAGAGTTAACTTCTAGCCTCCAACCAGTAAAAAACAAACAAAGAAAATACAGACTAATTCCATCAGTCCTGAAGCTGCAAGAAAAATGAGTTGTGCCTAACAACCTGAAGAAGCATGTACACAGATTCTTTTTCTGTTGCATCTCCTTATTAGAAGTCAGCAGTGGTCAATTCTTACTGCAGTCTGTGATGCTTAAAAATACCGAAATTTTCCAAATGATTTCTAAATCCATTACATCAAAAGTCTGTTCTTGAATGAGTGGAGATTATTGTTGCTGCTTGTTTGTTTTAGGGTTGCACCTTGCTGTAGTCTGGACTTGCTACTTCTAGTTCTGTGCTAAGTAAAAACTGCTGGCAGGGTTTGAGGAATCATTTGTAGTGCTGGGGATAAATTCCTGGTTTATTGTGTACAAGGCAGGAACATTACCTGCTGTACTATCAATTACTTATGAAAGAATGTTGTTTGAAGTTGCTCAAATTGTAATTTTTAACAAAAATATTGACAATTTAAATCCAAATTTAAGTATTCCCAAACATGTTACTAGTAATCAAAAATGTGCCTTTGTGTCCCCTGGTACCCCTTTACAATTTACCATTAAGTAAAATGTTTCTGATACAGGCATGTGTCAGGTAATAGTTCTTGGGATGGTTTTGGTAAGAAATAAAATCAAGATAAGAAGAAAGATATATTTTGCCAGTTCAAAAGGTTGAAGGATGGATCCTCTTTGGCATGTAGGAACTGTCTCAGGCTGCAGGGTCAGCCTAAAGAAGACTGCAGGGCTTCCATCCAGGTTAACAGAAACTTCAACAAGAATAAAAGGTCATAATAAAAATGTGCAAAGAACCAGAGTAAAGGTGCAATGGGTAGGGTGCTTGTCTTTCACATGGCTGATTTGGGATAGATTACCAGCACCCCATACAGTCTTATGAGCATTGCCAGAAGCGAACTCTGAGCAGAGTCAGGATAAACTCTGGGAATCAACAGGTGTGGCCCAAAAAGAAAGAAAGAAGAAAAGTAATATGCAAGAAGGCCACCAAAGCAACACACTAGCTATAGAATCTTACATACAAAGAACTCAAAGCTGGATTGATTTTGGTAAAACCTTCTAAAGTTATTTTATGAAAGCAAGCAATGAGAATCCTTTGCTAAAATCACTTGCATCGTAATTTAGAATGTTCAATATCTTTCTTCTACTTTTGGGGGTTCCCAATTTTTTTCTCTAATTCTACTCATAGTCTGTAAAAAATTTTTAGTGTAAATAAAAGTATTCCTAATATTAAATTATTCCTAAACAAAAGGGCTTTTTTTTTAATATGAAACCAGGCAGTGAACCTAGTAAAAGTGGTTGAAGGCCAAAACTGACTCATTTTCTCAGAAGGAACAAATCTTGTTCTGCTCTGATCTGATAATTCTGGTTTTCCCCAAAAATCAATTGAAGGGAAAATTTCAGTGTAATAAAAAGAAAGTAGATCTCATGTGCAATTCCACTGCTGAACTAGGGATAAGATCTTCTATACCAAACCATACAGGTGAGTATGGCAATCAGTTCTTACCAAGGTACCTTTCTAAAAATGAGGCTGAAGTGGGTTAGACAGGAAGCAGTAACACTCGCATTTTTTTCTCATCAGAAATAAGTATCAGCAAGTGTAGGGGACCATATGGGATCCTGGGGATCAAGCTCTGGCCTGCCATGTGTAAGTCAAATGCACAAACCTATGTTATTGTTCTGGCCCCAGCACTCTCATTTTTTGTAAGATTTCCTTCTATATCACTGGCTCACCAGCATTTCACTTGCAACACTTCCACATGTATACAAATAACAATTTCAAATATTTCTAAATATCCATACTATTAATAAAGCAATGAAGAGCTCAATATTCTGTAATAACCTTGCCTTTTCCCCCAACAATTTGATTGAGAACAGCACAAACTGATCTTCTAGCCATAAAAGGTGGCAGTGGTGAGGATATTGGGACTTTTATTTTCCCTGTCTGCACAGACTCACCTCCAGGAACTCATTTGAGTGGTTGTCAGCTTGGTTAATCTATCCTGTCCACGACCCATTTCTGAGAAGACATTATCTCACTGAAGGGAGATTTCCAAGTTCTTTCTGGATAAAATCTCAAAGTTTGTAGCTAATAGTTGCTATTAGCTATAGCAGAGAAAATGTCTGACACATACAGACACACTGTCTCCTGAAGCAGCATTTTATATGGCTTTACAGGAAATGCTTTGTGCTTCTCTGTAAAAATAATTCTATGCAACTTGTATTGGAAAGTTTCTACACTCCATTAATTATTTTATCAACTTTCTCAAAAATGAATCAAATGCCATTAGCAATCATAATGATTTGTCATAAATTACCTTGCCCACCTAACACAACCTTCTCAGTTTCCTCCACTGCAAAGTATTGTTTTTGAAATGGACCGTGCTTTGTATGCTTTATTCACAATAGCAATTCCAGGTGCATATGAAGATAAAGGTGACTAATTAGGTTGCTGCTTATTCTCAAGGAAGTAATTAGGCATCATTAGGGTATTATTTTTTAAATTAGGGCTTGCTTTCATGTGGAATTTATATAGTGCTCTGTCTTTGTAGAAACAGTCTTGAAACTCATTCATTTGTTCAAAAAAGAAAAATTAAATGCCATTATTAAGATCTACCTTTCTGAAAATATAGCCAACAGCAATTTGGTTTAAAATTTGTCAGCTTTGCACAAAAGGCAATTTGAGCATTAGCAATCAGTCTTTCAAGGTGATTGCTATCTGCATATGGAGATGTGAATTAAAACAGGTTAATATAAAAATAAAATAGCCATGAAATCATCATCCTTATAACCAGTATCAAGTTCCTTTTATTTGCAAGTTGCCAGATATAGTAAGGAGTCTAGGATGCATAGCTAACCTTCAAAGTAGAAGGCCAAAGTTGTTCTCTGCTGAATGGCTTCTGACAGTTTACATTTTTTATTTGATTGTTTTTGGGCCACACCCAGTGGCACTCAGGGTTACTCCTTGCTCTACTCCAGGCTCAAGGGATGGAACATGGGTCTGTCCAGGGTCTGCTGGGTGCAAGGCAAATGCCCTACTGCTGTGCTATCACACCAGACCCAGCTTCTGACATTTTGAAAATTTACTACATGAGTACATTTGATAACAGTGTTCCAAATGTTGCATATGGTTACAAATATTTTTATTTATTTATTTATTTATTTGTTTTGTTTTTTAGGCCACATTCGACAACCCTCAGGGGTTTTCCTGGCTGTGGACTCAGAAATCGCTTCTGGCTGGAAGACCATATAGGACACCAGGGATAGAATTGAGGTCTATCCTGGATTAGCCACGTGCAAGGCTAACACCTTATAGCTGTGCTATTGCTCTGGCCCCTAATTAAAAATATTTCTAAGAAAAAAGCACATACGATTAAGTTCTTAAATCCTATTACAGATTGTCAAACTGATTTATCAAAGTGCCTGATAATTTCACACTGACAGATATATGCTTTCAAAATATCCTTGGAGTCCCTGTTAAAAATATTTTATCAGGCATATTTTTTGGTCTTCTTACCAGACTCTCTCTCTATAAATGTATTACATTGCATAAAAATAATATTTTAAATATATTTTGACTTCTTCATTTGTATAACTGGCATGTTATATTGTCAAAAAAGATAATTTTTAAGTTTAAATTATTTGACGTTAATTTTGAACTTATAAATGATCATGACAAATAAAACAATAACCAAAGGATGCAACCTATTACTTTAATCATTTTACCATTGTGGTAGCTATCATTGTCATTAGTCTAATATACCCTAATAATTTAAGTGGACTGAGGATAGAAAATTTCAAAACATATTATCTTTATCTATCTATATTCACAAAGATTAGTTATTTATTTATTTTTTGCGCAAATATGCATTCATCATTTACTTTTTTTTACTACATGGTTACAAAGTCATTCATAATACAGTTATATGATGTACAATGTACAGCAGCAGTGCTCATATCCCACCAGCAATGACCCCAACTTCACTTTCACCTTCAGGGGTAGACAATTTTCTTCTCTCTCTCTCTCTCTCTCTCTCTCTCTCTCTCTCTCTCTCTCTCTCTCTCTCTCTCTCTCTCTCTCTCTCTCATCCTTCCTCTTCCCTTTTAGAAACACTGTGGTTTGAAATAGTTAGTGAGAGGTATCATGCCTATTATTATTATTATTATGATTATTATGATTATTATTATTTTGGTTTTTGGGCCACACCTGGCGGTGCTCAGGGGTTACTCCTGGCTCTCTGCTCAGAAATAGCTTAGCTCCTGGCAGGCTCGGGGGACCATATGGGACACCGGGATTCAAACCAACCACCTTTAGTCCTGGATTGGCTGCTTGCAAGGCAAATGCCACTGTGCTATCTCTCCGGGCCCTCATGCCTATTATTTTAATCTCATTTCAATACTCAATTCTTGTCCAGAATGATCATTTCAACTATCATTGTCATAGTGGCCCTCTCTCTTCCACTATTTGTGGGAAGCTTCAGACAATGGACTGGTTCAACAAGAATTTTTATTACTAAACTGAATAGAAGTGAAATGAGAAAGCAACCTTGTTTTATGCCAGATCTTAGAGGAAAGACTTTTGAGTTTTTCCTCATTGAGCACAATACATGCCATGGGCTTTTGGTAAATAACTTTTACTATATTGAGGAAAGTTCCTTCATTGCCCATCTTGTTGAGAGTTTTTATCATGAAGGAGTGCTGGGCCTTGACAAATGCTTTATCTGCATCTACTGATATGATCATATGATTTTTATAATTTTTTATTTAACCAACTTTATTACATACATGCTTGTGTTTGGGTTTCAGTCATGTAAAGAACACCACCCATCACCAGTGCAACATTCCCATCACCAATGTCCCAAATCTCCCTCCTTCCTGCCCAACCCCCGCCTATACTCTAGACAGGCTTTCTATTTCCCTTGTACATCCTCATTATTAGGATAGTTCAAAACATAGTTATTTCTCTAAACTTGTCTAAACTAAAAATGGGGAGAAGAAATGGACACTTTGACAAAGAAGAAATACATATGGCCAAAAGACACATAAAA
This sequence comes from Suncus etruscus, assembly GCF_024139225.1. Lineage (NCBI taxonomy): Eukaryota > Metazoa > Chordata > Mammalia > Eulipotyphla > Soricidae > Suncus > Suncus etruscus. Next base: position 73,357,964 of record NC_064855.1, read on the forward strand.
AATGCTCCACATCACTAATCATCAGGAAGATGCAAATCTCATCATTATTTACTTTTTATTTTAAAGCTGAGATTATCTAGTTTTTAAATTCAAATTCAGAGAATTTTGTTAATTCTTTGTATAATCTTTAATATATTTTGTTTACTTTAGGAAATAAACTTTTTTTTTACAAATTGATATATTTAAGAATACAAAAACAAAGATACTCAAACATACTAGCAAATAGAATCCAACTACTTATTAAGAAGATTATACATCATTACCAAGAAAAGTCATCTCAGGCATGACAAGATGGTTTACATATACAGGTCAATCAACACAACACATAAAAAAAAGAATCAAGAGATTTGTGATATGAAGAAAAAACATTTGAAAAGACCGTCACCCATTCTTGATAAAAACCTTCAATAAAATGGTAATCAAAGGAACTTTCCTCAATATAGTCAAAGCCATCTCCACAAGCCCATAATAACATTATACTTAATGGGAAAAAACTAAAAGCCTTTCCTTTAAAATCAAGTACAAGACAGGGTTTCCCACTGTTGCCACTTCTGCTCAATAAAAACCAGAAACTTTTCTTCTAAGATCAGGTACAAACAAGGTTGTCCACTCTTGCCACTTCCATTCAAACTCTACTGGAAGTACTCCCCATTGCCAAAAGAAAAAAATATCCAGGGCATCAAGATAGGAAAGGAAGAACTCAAGCTCACTGTTTGCAGATGACATGATACTATATTTTGAAAATCCTACAGACTACAAAAATTTTTCTAGAAATAATGGATTTTTTTAAAGGAGATGCTGTCATTTTTTAATATAATTTTTATTTTGATCATAGTGGCTTACATATTGTTGACAATAATATTTTAGGTACATATTTACACAAAATCAGGGGGAATTCCCATCACCAAATTGTCCTCCCTACACCTCCGTTTTTGTCCTACCTCCCATTTCCTCTTCCCTCACCCCCAGGGCGGCTAGAATATGTGGTCCCCTCTGTATCTAACCTACTACTTAGTAGTCTTGCACCAGTTTGGTCTTGATGCCTCCCTTACTTCCCCCTCTAACTGGAGGCAGGATTAGCTAGTTCAAGTTGCGTGGTTTTGCCTGAAAAAGAGAAAATAAATAAACTGGGGTAAGAGTCTAATACCCTGAAAATGGGCGGAATCCTTCTAGAGGCTTTTATCATCGATTTGGGAGATGAAGGAGAAAAAGAAGGTGAAACACTCCACCAGTACCAAAAGAAGTGTCAAATATCCAGTGAGGACTCCGGCTATATCGATAAGCACCAGAAAAAACAAAGAACAAAACAAAACAAACAAAAAACAAACAAAAATAAACAAACACACAAAAAAACACGCCATGGTCTTGAAATAAGAAACATGGCATAGTACATAACGAAAGAAAAGAAAGGAAGAGAAAAAAATAAGTATAATTGGGGACAACGATTTCAATAATCACACCCAAACAGAGAAATCGACCAAAATAGATAGGTAAATAAAAATAATAATAACAATAATAAAAGAAGGTAATATATATATATATATATATATATATATATATATATATATATATATATATATATATAAAACAAGGTTTTGTGCTTTTTTTTTTTTGTATTTTTGTTTTTTCCCTCCTGCCCTGGCACAGTAAATATTGGGGTCGTTTGAAAAGGAATTTACTTGGCCTAAGAAATATGGGGTTTCTCCGTCCTTGGAGTATACTGTCATGGGATCAACTCTAGACTTTCCTCAGGATCATTTACTCTCCCGGTGGTGTTTTTGTGGTGTGTGGAAGACTTCTGCTCTGTCCAGGGTGATACAATCAGAGCTCTGTGTTTAGAGGTCTCAGTATCTGCACAGATCCTGAGGTGGGGCTTATGGTGAAGTCAGTCTTTGTGGTTCTAGAAGTTCTGTTACCTCAGTGTCATTTTAATCCATCTTCTGTGATTGGTGATCTTGGTCTTTGCACTGAACCTAGGATGGCACCTAGGATAGCGTCTTTCTTTGTGCTTCCAGAAGCCCCATTCCGTTACAATAGTCTCTGCCGGACCTTTGGGGTTGGGGGTCATGACTATTGTGCAGGTCATAGTTCAAACCCTAAACTAGGGCTTTTTTATTGGTCCCAAGATGTATACAGTCTGGTCATGGTTCTAGCAGCCAGTCATCTGTAAATCACAATCTTGGCTTTTGGACCTACCAAAGGGTGCCAAGTCTCTGGTTTGTCTTGTCGTTAGCTGGTAAGGGAGGCTAATCTGCTCTAAGGTCAATTTGTTCACGTTTTCCTTGTTGTCAGAATATCATGTTAGAGTTGGCCCTTGTTGTTGACCCCGCAGTATTAAGGCTGTCCTGGATGGAATTTGTTTCCTGCAGCTGTTGTGAAGAGCTGTGCCATTTCTATGTCTGGGATCCAGGGTTCAAGGCTGGATGAATGGTATCTAATCACCTGAGGTCTAAGTTGATTCCACATGACATATTTTCAAGGTAGGAGATATCCCTGTATTGTAAACAACTATGAGTTCCTATCTCTAGTAGATAAGAACTCTTTTTTTTATATGTAAGATTTCCCCTTTATTTAGTGTGCCTTTGCAGGGGGAAGTGGTGCTACATTATATTGTCTGTGTATTTGGGGGGTGGACAGAGGGAATAACAGAAACAGGTTACATACCCAAAAATGAAAAAAAGGAAATAAAAATGTATGTGCTCACAAATGCATATGTAGGACAGACAATTAAAAAATAAATTAATTAATTAAAAAATAAAATAAATAAAATAAAATGAGTTAGCGAAGTTTTTAAAGGACCAAAGTGGTGCAAAAGACTACCTTACATTTGGGGGAGAGCAGGTAAAGAGGTGGTGTATTACAGGTCTTATGCCTATGTTGGAAGTACATTTTTCCCATTGTCTTTTGGGTTTTTCTTGTGGTGTGTGGGTTCCCAGGCATCTTCCTATCACATCCCTAGTTATTTATTTTTAAAGCATTTTAATACTGTCATTGACATCAGATTTATACTAGTATGGAATTTTTCAGGTTTAACTTTAAGGCTTTGTGTGTATGTATTTGTCACCATTTTTGTCACTCACTTTCAGTTTCATCCCACCACCAAAAGACTCACTCTTGTCAAGAAGGAAACAAGATTAAAATATTATTCAACATATCACAAGATATTCTCAATCTATAAACATTTTACATACAATCCTGCTATTAAAGTTATAATTTTTACATTTTAGAACAAAGCAAATTAATATTTTGGAGTGTATTTGTGACTCACTTTAATGTTGTTCATGAACTACTCCTGGTTCTGTGCTCAAAGTTGACTCAAATGTACTCAAAGATGCTCAATGGTGAATGAATAAGCTTATAGAAGTTTTGAAACCACACAAGTGGTCATGTACTAAAAAGAGAAAAAAGAGCTGACAGTCATATTTAATATTCCAAAATAAGGTATGTAAATGTATGATAAAGAATATAATTCTTAGTCTAGAAAATAAACAACTAGATAAAATATTTTGGTGTATAACATTACTATTATACTAAGAACACAAGACTATTAGATACCCTAAAATGTGAAAATGCTATATTGCATTGTTTGTATAAATAAAGTCTCTTCTAAAAGCATTATATCAAGTTTGCTGGGTTTTCAAAAGTCAGACTTTTCCCTGAAGGGTGAATGAGAACTACTTTCTAACTTAAGATCTTAGATGCTATTAGTCCCAATAAAGTTGATGATTTCTGCTGGGAGAGTTTAATCAGTTTGTTGTGACATGGAACCAGCAACTCAATTCTATAAAACAATTGTGATTGATTACTGCTGTTCCATGAGTTGGCCAGAAGGGAACCTCAGAAAATAACTTCTATGGCCGCCTTTACAAAGTATAACTTTAGAAAATGATTGAATTCTTGATTTGATCTATTTTGTCATGATCTACCATAAGTATATCTTTCATTAAATATTTTATTAATTTCATATATATATTTTAAAATGGATCAATTATGATAAAGCAATTTATGTTAAGCTTCAAAGAATAAACTAACAATAGTAATGCGGTGAGGTTCAGCCTTTTTCTCTTAATCCCTGTGCTTGTTAACTAGTGACAAATTTATACCAGAGAACAGAAAGTTCATTATGAACATCACCTCTCTGTCTGTTAAATGCCAGAGCAATCCAGGGATTTTCCAAACCAGGAAATAATTTTCAAAGTAAAACAAAGATAGGCTAATAAGAATAATACTAAGCCATTCTCAAACCATAGTCTTTAAAATTCTATTTTAGGAATTGAACTAAGGTGGGCGAGTCCAACTGGAGCTGCTGTGGGCTGTGGCTTGAGATAAGACTAAAAGAAGTGTCATTTTGAATAAAACTGAGGTATGTGACCTCAGTGCAAGCAGCTAAGAGCTGTAGGCCGAATTTGGTCTAAACACCTCCATTTTAAATTTAATTGAGGTATGTGACAGAGTAGAAGCAGCTCTGGGTTGTAGCTGGAGTTTGGGCTAAAATGTGCCATTAATTGAACTGAGGTGTGTGAGCCCAGCCAGTGGTATAGCTGGGAGAAAATAAATACAATACTCAACAATATCAAAAACATTACATATTAAGATCATCTTTAATATATAGAGCAAGTCTATCACAAGCAACCCTCCAGGCCCAAAAGCAGTGACACTATTCAACAAAATGAATGCTTCACTAAGAATTCTCAATTAGACTTTAATTCACGGTTAAAGAAAGGATACACAGATTCATATATAAACAACAGCTTAGAAACTCTACCAACTCAAAACAAACCTTAATAGGATAACCTTGATGAACACAGATACAAAAGCTCTAAACAAAATACTAGCAAAAAAGATCCAATAGCTCAGCAAGAGGGTCATACACCATGAACAAGTAGGATTAGGTAAGATTCATTCCAGAGCTGGAAGGATGGTTTATCTTATTTATTTCAATCAACATAATTCACAATTAACAAAATTAAAATTAGAAATCATATGATAGTATCGATAGATGCAGAGAAAGCATTGTACATGTCCAATAACTGATACTGATCAAAAAAAAGTACTCAACAAGATGGCAATTGAAAGAATTTTTCTTAATATATAGCCAAGCTTCTTTACTTACCACAAGCAGATGTTAAAAATATACTCAATGGTGAAAAATTAGAAGTCTTTCCTCTAAGATCTGGCCATGAAAGAGTTGCCCCCTTTTACCACTTCTATTAAATGATGTAGTACTGGAAGTACTTAACATAGTATTCAACAACAACAACAACAACAACAACAACAACAACAAAAAGATATCAATGTTGTCCAGACAGAATGAAAAAACTCAAGCTCCTGTTGTTTGCATAGGACCTGAAACTGGACTTGAAATTCCCCCAAAAAACAACAAAAAGGATTTAGAAACAATATATTTATATAGGAAAATTGCAGGCTACAAAATAAACACACAAAAATCTATGGGATTTTATGTACAAACAAAGAAAGAGAAGAAAGGGACATTATATAAAACAATCCTATTCAAAATTGTGCCATAGAATATTAAGTACCTTAAAGTCAACTAATGTGATAAAAAAAATAAAAACTATACAAACAAAACTACAAAATACTGTTTAAGAAATAAAAGAGGACATCGGAAAATGGGAACAAATAATCTGCTTGTGGATTGGGAAGACTAATATAATTAAAACTATGATACTTCCTTAAACATTGCACAGATTTAATGCATTCACTAAGGATACCCATGACATTTTTCAAAGAAGTGTATCAAACACACTTAAAATGTATTTGGAAAAAATCAATTTCCAAGGATAAATAAAACAATAAAACAATCCTGAGGAAAAAGAATAAAGGAGGCATCACTTTCCCTAACCTTAAATTGTAATAGAAAGCATAGTCACTAAAAAAAATCATGGTATTGAAATAAAGGCAGACTCACAGATCAGAGGAATAGACTTGGATATTCTGAGAGTGACCACCAGACATACAATTAATTAATATTTGTAAAGGGACAAGAAATACAAAGTGAAGCAAGGAAAGCATGTTTTACAAGTGGTTTTGGGACAACTGTTCAGCCACATACACAAAAGCAAACTCAGACCTTTATATAAAACCATTCAAAAATTATCAAATATAACTGGATTAAAGAATTTGATATCAAATGTAAAACTCTAAGGTATATAGAAGAAAACATAGAAAAAGAATTCATAACACTGGCACTAAAGGCATCTTTAAGGAGAAAAAACCACTTCCCAAACAAGTTGAAGCAGAGATAAACAAAAGGGACTATATTAACCTGAGAGACTTCTGCACTTAAAAGGAAATAGTAAATAGGATACAAAGGCCTCCCATGGAATGGGAGAATGTATTCACCCAATACCTATCAGATAAGGAGCTAATATCTAAATTATATAAGGTACTTACAGAACTTAACAGGAAAAAAAGCTAATCCTATTAAAAAATAGGGAGAAGAAATGAACAAACGTTTCCTCAAAGACAAAAAAAAAACTGGTGGACAAAAGGCTTATGAAGAAAACATCACTAAATTTTAGGAAAATGCAAATTATGTCAACAGTGAGGGTTCATCTCACATCACTATACATGTCACTTTATTCCTTTTCAGAACCAGTTCTTGTCCAAAGTGATCAGTTCCAAATATCATTGTCATAGTAGGAACTACTCTGCACTAACTACATTCTGTCTCTTGGTAGCAAGAATCTCACCTTGGACTAGTTCTCCAAATCCTTATCTCTATTGTCTCTGGATATTATTATCATGCTAGTTTTTATTTTTCTCATATCCCACAGATGAGTGAGATAATTCTATGTGTAGTCTTCAAAACTCTTAGCCAAGTACAAAATTTACATTTCTTTGACCTGGCTTTCTTTTATTCAAAGCAACTTTTTCTGCCAAGTCTAGTAGAACCTGTTACTCAAGTTAAGGTTCATTGGATCAATCTGTCAGTCTCCTCTTTTGGATATGCTAACTTTCTCCCTTCTAATTCAAAATTCCTCAAATAGATCCTTTCCACCTGAGCTGCTTAGCTAGTTAGATTGTTATGTATATCCAACAGGCCTGCTGCTAATGTTTCTGTTTTTCTAAAAATCATGCTCTTTGTCAATGTGGAAATTCCTCTCCTACTATGATTTTACCCCTTAAATACTCCTAGCTTGAAGACTAAATTTGAAGCACACTTGCCAGAACGTGTTCCCCCATACATTCATTGTGTGGTCTCATTTTTTTATATATTTCATTTGACGCCAGTCTGAGCAATCCCACTTCTGCTGAAGCAGGATTCATTGAAATCCTGCTGGCACTGCCAGACAGAAGCTGCTCACAGCAGTACTGAAAATCAAAGTGTCTAAAAGGAAATAAAAAAGAAGCAAGAGAAAGAAATAGAGATAGAAAAAAATGGAGAGGATGTTAGGGAAACTGGGGATATTGATAGTTGGAAATGTGTACTGATGAACAACTTTATTTGTGGGAAGAAACATAGCTGTATTATGAACAACCTTGTAAACCGGATTTTAAATAAACATATAGATAAAAATTGAACATATAAATTATTTAATAAAATTCTAAAATATAAAATTTTATTTTAGCTGATTGGCTGGAAAGACATGGAGTTGATAGGCATTTATTTTCTATGCAGCTGAACTGCGTTTAAACCTTAACACTCCATAGGGTTTGCTGAGAAATATCAGGAAAGTTTCTTAGGGCAGAGCCAGTTAAGCCTCAGTACTGAAAGGCTTGGTAGTCCAGATGCTGCTCCAATGCGGAGAAATGAAGAGACAGTTACTCAGGCAAAAGCTCAAGTGGGTTCTTTATTCTGGCCAGCCAGGGTCCAATGCTCGTTCAGAACTGAGCAGAGGCAAAGGACCATGTGGCTTTCTTTGTTCATCCTTATAGGAAGAGGAGGGGGAAGAGAGGGGTGAAGATGAATTCCGCTAAGGTAATACAAGTCCCTCTTTAGGACAAAAAGGTTTAGATACAAAAAGGCAGGTGTAAGTAGGGGGTGGTGTAACTAGTTGTTGACTTCCCTTTTTAGTACCACTGCATGGGGGTCCAAATAAAAAATAATTAAGAATATTCTAGTATACATTTATCACTTTTTTCCCAAAACATATGCTATTTTCCCCTGATTTTATACTATATATATGTGTGTGTGTGTGTGTGTGTGTGTGTGTGTGTGTGATTTCAATAATCCATTAAAATAAGGCAGTCAAAAGTGGTGATAATTATTTTATAAAAAGATCACATTATTAGTTTTTAGATAATCTAATCAATCATGTAATTTACGCCTCACATTCAGGTAGGCTAACTTTACTCTTTATCTCCACCTATATTGAAGTGTTACATATGATAGTTTTAAATAAAGAAGTTATTGAGAGGGTGAAATGACTGCTCTGATAAAAAGGAAAAACATTGCTGTGGGTAATGTAGTTCCTATGTAGTATTCTATATGTTGAGTTATTTAAGAATTCACATATTGGTTACAGATAAGATTCAATGTGGCAAGTACAAGCTTTGTATACAGGAGATCCATGTTCAAGCATCAAAACCATACAGATCCCAAAGAGCAGTGAGGGTGACTGCAGATATAGCCATAATTAGCTCCTCAAAACCACTGATGTGTCTTATGCCCACCAAAAGTGTCACACATATGTATATTGCTTTTGTCCACTTAAATTTTAATTTTGTATTATATAATTATATTATTAATTTTCTCTAAATCTAGGTATTATAGCTCAAAGCAGACATAATTATCCTTAAAATGGAAACTCAGAGGATTTCAACAAAACAAGTACCTCTATAAGAAAATTAACTGACAAATTTTGAAAATGTAGTTTTCTTATAATTTACAAAATCATGTTAGGAATTAATTAAGATAGGTAAATATCTAATTTTAGGGTGACTGCAATGACATGTGACCATCTGATATCCCCAGTTTTCCTCTTACCAAAAAATTGTCATTTTTTGTCCTCTCTGGTTTTTTTCTTGGTATCTTTGATATGTAAAATGTCTGTGATTTTATAAAGATTAGATAAAACTTAAGATGTTGATAAATAAAAAATCATTACAGAAAGAAAAATAATTATGGGGTGCCACAGCACAGCACAGTGGGTAGAGCATATGCTTGCATCTAGCCCACCAAATTTTTATCCAAGGCATCCTATATGGTTCCCCAAGCCTGCCAGGAATTGTCCCGGAGGGTAGCCAAGTGTAGCCCCAAAACCAAAACCAAAATCAAAACCAAAAACAAAATAGTGGTGACATCAGATGACAGGTGACAGCCAAAGAATATAGAGAAAAATTCAAACAGGAGACTTAGGAAACAAGAAAACTATAAGACAAGGCACGCATGCACACACAAGCACGCATGCGCACACACACACACACACACACACACACACACACACACACACACACACACACACACACACACACACACACCTTTGAGAAAATAGCTTTTAGCATTCATTTTCCTGCAGATAGAATCACTGATTCTTGAGCGAGAGTGATACAGGCCATGAAATTTGATGATGACTTGATCACATATGCTTTGCATTATACTTTTTTTAAATTAAACTCAATTAAGTTAATATGTAAAGGAGTTAGTATTTCTTAATTAAGCTATGACAGCTATTTTATCATGAAGCACAGTTGACAATCCCACAAATTAGATTAATAACAGACCATTTAAATAATACTGTTTTGAACTTAAGTAAAAATCATTTATTATTCTTCAGAGCACTTTAAATTATTTTTTCTAAATGCCTACTCTTAAGATTGTCTCTATATCTTTTCAATAGCAAACCATGAAAAATCTTTAATTTTATTAAATGTAATTGCTAACTTGTTTGTTTGAAATGCACTTGAAAGATTTTAAAATTATAACAAATAACAAGGTCATATTTAGGACCAGGAAACAGCTCAGAGTGAGTAGTGAAGTTTGAACCCTAGCACCATGTGTCTTCTGATCAACAGCAAGTGTGTCTCTGTATCTCGATGGGTCCAGGAAATATAGTGCCAGTATAGTTCTGAATACTCAAACTACAGTATTGATGAATTAGGCTGGTTGGTTTTGTCTTAGGAGGCCTCTGAACATTGCTTGAGTGTTAGAGACCTCTACCTATGTAATACTTCATATTTGGATAAATTTAGGATTAATTTATATTAAAAACTATTTCATATATGCTTTTTAATATAGTGCTCATTGTAACATCCATTAATATTTAATATTTTAATTTTATGAATGCTTCAGAAATAAAATTCCTCTAAGAATTAAGAAAATAGTTTTTACTCGTGTTCTTTTAAATAAATTAAGAACAATATGTAATCTATTTATTTAAGATTGTTATTTATGACCAAAATTGATGCATTTATTATTTTCTAACAAATTAATTTTATTTATTTAAAACAAAATGCAATTATTTGTAATGATAGAAGTTTCAGAAACTTCTATCAAATTCTAGCCTATTCCAAATTCTTCTGAAATACAATATTCAGAGAATTTATTTAGTAATATTTTAAAGTTTAGCATTGTTTATATTTAACTGAAATTCTTGTTTATTATTGAATAGTTTATTTAGTAGATTTGCCATCTTAATTCTAACGCTAAGTTAATGTGCAGACACTTCTTACAGTTTTTAGAATTATAGCAATCATTAAAACATAAATTAAAGTGTCTATGACATGTCTTCAAGCATTTTATTTGTGCATCATTGGTGAAACATGACAACAAATTTTAAACTGAGATATTAAATTTTGAAATGCAAGACCTTAGGTGTTTTTATGGAATATTATCCTCAACATGAAATTATATATCAAGACTTTACTAGTTCTTTAACCATTATTATTCTATATACACTTAATATTCTAGGGCACTTAGGAAAATAGCATTGCTATATATGTTAAAAGAAAACTGCAAATGAAAATATAAAACTAAAGTATGGTTACTATGGAATACTTAGATAATTCTAAATGGTATGAGAAGATACGGTGATCTTTATTACACTATTAAAAATAAGCTTTACTATGATTTAATGTAACAATAATAAGCTTTAAAAATGAAAGGTTTCTTGACTACTTTGAAAATGCATCCATATAATTTTTAAGCTAAAAATAGTATTTAGCCTTTCATTCATCCTTATTTATGACATTCAGATAAAATGGCTGGAGCATATATAGGTCTTGGTCCCCATGGTGGTAAAGGATTAATGTTCTTACTAAAAGTAGAACAGGAATAGTGACACTTTGGGTCACTGATGACAAGGAACATGTTTCATTAGAAATGAACTATCATTAATCATCCCTCTTTATTTGTGAAGAAAATACATTTATATGTTTTGTATTGAATTATCTCTCATATATTTTATACATATATTGCGGTTGACCATAGATATTTTCACATAATTCAGATATTTAGCTTTGATCTACCTTGTTTAAAATATTTTTCTGGTGTAGATTCTACAAACCAATTAGAAAATGTTATATATAGCATATTTATATATTACATGTTATTATATTCATTAACTAAGTATTAACATGATCCATGCTTTCCTCACTTACTTTAATTAAAATTTTGGCTATTTATAACTCATATTACTTATTTCTCAAATAATAAAAAATAAATGCTACCAAGACCCCAAATTATATCAAGCATGGCAATGGAGAGTATGAGACTGTGATGCAGATGGTAATATGTTGGAAATATAGTTACAATTCTATGGAAGAATAAATCTATTAGAATATTCAAGGTGAGGGAATGATTTTTTCTTCTCTAACAAAATACTAATAGTGTCTTTTCTTGCATTCAGCTAAAGCTTAGGTACTGAACCAAATATGATGGTAAAGCAAAAATAGAGGATATTTCTAAATTACTCGGGTGGGGGGAATCATATTTGTATCTGTGTTGCCATTCCTATTGATAGTTACTTTGTGGTAAAGATGACTAGTTGGGCATCATATGTGGAGCACAATTATTATGTGGATCATGTGTGTATTGCCAGTATCAGATGAGTATCAGGCATCCATGAAGAGTGTAACCTTTATAAAATTGTACCAAATCTTTTTAATTTTAATATATATATAGTTTTGGAATTTTACTTTTCATTTCCTTTTTGCAAGAAAGTAAAGGGGGAATACTTCTAGAGAATTGTAGTATTGGGAATAAGTAATGCATTCAAACTAGTGCCCAAACAGTGGAAAGACAAAAGTAACCATTTTTTAATGAAGATCTTTACATCTTCCTTAAATAGATATATCAGATGTTTAATTTATTAGTCAAAAGAGCATGTCTAGAATGAATGATGACTTCTCATTTTATTATTTTGGGAGGAAGTTATACCTCTATATTTAGTAGGTTAAAATATTGTTAAGAATACTGTTACAAGGAACATTTTTTGTATGAGTCTAATTGTAAAGGATGGATAGGGGATTTGTGTGGTTGAGAGCCAATTTCAGTTTCCCAGAAATATAGAAATGTATTCATTTGTTCTATCTTATACTCTATATAGTCTTAAGAAATTTTTTAACAACATATCTGTAAAGTAGCACTCTGAGTTAAACTCTTCCTTACAGTTCAGTTGCATTCAGGGAAGTCATACACAAAGGTATGATACATCTAATTGTACTAGGATTTATATAGTATAAATTTTATCAATAAATGAAAGGATATTTTAATTAACTTATTCATTTACATAGCTATGCATACTGAGTCTGTGTATTTCACTTTAGCGAAGAAGTATAGAATTAGAATTAGAGCATAGTGGCACAAAGAGGGATACAGTACTCTGATATAGTTACAAAACATTTAACAAATTACAGAAGTTAATTGAATTGAGTTTCAAAGAATAATATGATAGGAAGGGGCCCAGTGGGTGGATTAGAAATATTTAATATTTAAAAGAAAGGAGGTTATTTATAAATGTTGTACTACAGAGGTAACAGAAATCATACAATATTTAAGAGTTAAAAGAGAAAAATAAAATGAAGATATTGACTGGTAGTACTCTCAAGTGTGAAAAGAAAGAAAAAGAAGCCCTATATAGAGAGAGACATGTTAATTTGAGAGTAGAACTCAAAAACAAACAAGCAAACACATATATAGACTTCAGTTTCTTATTTAATCCTTTGAAGAAACAAAGAAGAAATATAACCTATTGGATTACTTTTAGGGATAATTATTTGGTGAATTAATAATTTGGTGATTAATCTTTATAACTATATCAGCTCAGTTGGAACTATTATAGCTATAAAATTCCAAGTACTAAAAGTATAAGAACTCAAAAGTGTGTATTACATTTACTTATATTTAGATAAAAGGATTCTTTTAATAAAAATTTTTACTTAGAATTTACCTCTCTAATTAAATATTTTAAGAACTGAAAAATAATATTGAGAAGAACAAATAATTAAACTCGGTGAGACATAGAGTTCTCTGAAGTAATCACAAAATGAGCATGTAATATATTGATGTGATTTTATGTTATTGAATTATTATTTTGCTGATTTTAATTTTGGAATCGCACCAATTAAGGCTCAGGACTTACTCCTGGCCCTGTGCTCAGAGTTCACTCCTAGAAGGATCAGGAGGCCTTCTAGGATGTCAGTACCAGGACTTGGGTTGTCTGCATGCATGATAAGTATCCTTTTTATTTACAATCACACCAGTGTTTGTGTTTTGCTTTTAATACTTTAGGGTAAGATTACTGTATAGTAACAGAAAGTGTTCTCAGTATACAGAGAACGCATGCAAGTAAAGGTAATATTTAAGCAGAAATTTGGTGAAGTTAAAAATAAATATGCAACTATTCTGAATAAGAATATTAGGGACCAGAGAGATGGCATAGAGGTAGGGTATTTGCCTTGCATGCAGAAGGACAGTGGTTTGAATCCCGACGTCTCATATAGTTCCCAAGCCTGCCAGCAAGCATCTATTTCTGAGCATAGAACCAGGAGTAACGTCCGAGCGCTGCCAGGTGTGACCCAAACACCAAAATAAAATAAAATAAAATGAATATTAATGATAGAGAATAACAACAAAATAACCCAGGAATATTAAATACAAGGTATATTAAGATACAAGATATATACACACACACACACACACACACACACACACACACACAAGGTATATTATGAGTCTTGGGGCCAGACCAATGGCACAGTGGTAGGGAGTTTGCCTTGCACAAGACTGACCTCGGAGAGACTGCAGTTCTATCCCCAGTATCCCATATGGTCCCCAAACCAGGAGCAATTTCTGAGCGCATAGCCAGGAAACCACTGAGCATCACTGGGTTGGCCCAAAAAACAAAACAAAACAAAACAACAACAACAAAAACCACCCTGAATCTTGATAAAGCCAGGACTCAAAGTCCAGCATTAAATACATAGTAAGATTAATGTATCTCAACCCATCACATATAATTTATGTTTCCACATTAGATATGACAATGTAGTGAGTTATGTAATTTCAAAATCACATCTTAATACAAATGAACAGAGGTGTCATTTATTATAATTTTTTACTGGTTGTTTAATTTTCTATATTTTAATGATGTATATGAATAGAGGAATCCACCATCAAAGTAGATGACCATAGTTTCACTATATTTTATATAATATAAATAGGTAGATAAAGAGAGACCAAAGGTATTGAAAGGAAAGACATATACATTGTACTTTGTTGGTTTTGTTTTTTATTTTTGGCCACACCCAGGAATATTCAGGGCCTACTCCAGGCTTTCATCTCAGAAATAACTCCTGGTAGACTTGTGGGACCATAGGGATTGCCAGGGATTGAACCCAGGTCTGTTCTAGTTGACTGCATGAAAGGCAAACACCCTACTATCTCTCTGGCCCCAAGAAAGAGATATAAATTGACTCCAATACACCATAATTAAAATTTACAATGTTAAATACTAATTAAAATTTTTTCTAATAATTTAGCATGACACATTTTCTGTTTACTTCATATTGTATCATTGAAAATTCTCAAAATTTATGCCAATGGTTTAGGCACAAATGTAGTTGTAATTATATTTAGAGAGGTAGATTAACTAATTTTTATAATTACATCAGACCTCATAGAATAAATTAGCTTTTTTGAAACTCTTAAGGAAAAAATCATGTGCTGAGAGTGAGGGAAAGTTATATGTACTTCGTGATATAAAATATGGGGCAGGGAAGTTGTGGGTCTGCCCTTATTCATCGTATGCATTAAACCCAACTAAAGAGAACTTTGTAAATCACAATGTTTCAATAAAATAAAAGGAAATATAAAATGGCATCAAATAACAAATGTAAAAAGGAGTGCTATTTTATCTACATTTAACACTCAGTTATTTTCCAGAGTGTTCACTTAAAACTATAACTTCCATAGTGGTCCTTCTCTATTCTAACCTCACTGCTCCACTATTTGTGGCAAGCTTCCTACCATGGACTTGTCCTCCAGATCCTCATCTATATTGTCTTTGGATATTATTACTATACTATCTTTATTTTTCATATATTTCATAAATGAGTAGGAGTATTCTATGTTTATCGATCTCCATCTTACTCATTTTTTAATATACTACTCTCTGTATCTATCCACTTGTAAGCAAATTTTGTGATTCCATTTTTCCTAATAGCTGCATAGTATTCCATTGTGTAAATGTACCACAGTTTCTTTATCCACTAATCTATTCTTGGGACCTTCATTAACAATAGTAAAAATCAGTGTCTAAAAGGAAAGAAAAAGAGAGAGTGAGAGAGAGGAAGATAGAGAGGAGTAAAATGTCCAGAGACAGGCAAGTGGGTAGGCTGTGAGGGAAACTGGGGACATTGGTGCTGAGAAATATTCATGGGTGAAAAGGTGGTATACTTTGTAAGAAAGAAACTCAATCAGGAACAACTATGTAATCATGGGGTTTACATAAAAGAAAAAATACATAAAGTACTTTACAAAAAGAAGGAAGATTGAATTGAATAACTGTAATAGAAAAAAATTAGATAGTGTTGCAATTTAAAAGAGTTAAAATTTAAATTCATATAATTTATTAAACACAAAAGAGACATGAGTAGGATTTAGCTTATGTAAAAGGAGAGTAAGCCTGACATAGTTTATTTTTTAAATTAACTAACCAATGGTAAAAAGTAGTAACATTTAATAAAATAAACACCATTCATCCTAAAATAAAACAAATCACATTTTTGTAATGGAGTCTACAAGAATGGCTTTTGTAATTGTACGTTAGTTTTGAGATGTTAACCAGACATCTCAGGATATATGACTCTCAAGTTCAGAAGAAATGACAGACTGAAGATAGAAAATCATTCATTGTTATTATATGGGGGGAAGCTGGCTAAGTTTCTAGAAATTCAGTAAATGTAGGTAAAAGGAAACAGAGCAAAGCCACGTAAGAATAAAGGAAATAGGGAACGGAGCAGTGGTGCAGTGGTAGAGTGTTTACCTTGCATGTGGCTGACCTAGAACGGACCATGGTTTGATCCCCCTAAGTCCCATATGGTCCCCCAAGCCAGGAGCGATTTCTGAGTGCACAGTCAGGAGTAACCCCTGAGCATCACATAGTGTGCCCCAAAAACAAAACAAAACAAAACAAAAAAAGAATAAAGAAAATAAGAACAATGATTTAAAGCCACATAGGAATCACTGCTGATGAAGATGGTGTGGTACAAAATACAATAGGGAACCACTACACAAAATGTGGTGCAAAGTAAAAGGACAGTGGTACAAGAAAATTTGACCTTTTTATGTAAAATTATATACATTATAGGTTATAGCTTATATACATTAAGTTTTGTTTTTAGCAGAAAATAAAATGGATTTGGATAGTAGCATCAAACTGTCAAAAATAATATCATGTGTGTGTGGGGGGGGTGGGCGTTTGACTTGCAAGCTGCTGATCCAGGATTGACCTCGGTTCCCCCGGGTCCCATATGCTTCCCCAAGCCAGGAAGGATTTCTGAGTGCATAGCCCGAAGTAACTCCGGAGAGTCATGGGTGTGCCCCCCAAACAAAACAATACAAACCAAACAAAAATATCATGGAACTTAGAGGTTACATTATTAGGTTATTTACAGAATTTAGTTAATATATTGTCCTTGGATAGAGGATGAAGCAGGTATTACACTGATAAGAGAAACTACACTGACTTTCATCAAAAAAGCTAATATATTCTCTATCATACTATATGTGGCATGAGATATGAGAAACACAAAAGTAAGTGGGAGTCACTGAATTCTGAGCATTTAGAAAGAAATTTAGGATACTAGAATTTTGTTGATGACATAGTAAATAAGCAAATTGTAGTAACACAATGGATTATAGAGGCTAACACTGGGGCATACATAAATAATAATATGGGTGACAAGAATTACATCAGAGTTTTGGACTTTTTATATTGAGACACCAAAGTGTGCCAAAGTGGAGATAATTAGAACAAGAAGATACTTTAGATCATTGCTTGACATTAAAGTAGTAAGGCATGTAATCTCTATTTATGATCTGGCATGGTAGTTTCCCAGTCTACCAATAATAGAAAATAACTTAAGTTTTCTTGCCTCAAATATAATGTTGTAGTGTGTTCAAAATGGGAATATTTAGTTTGTTCAGTCATATTCTTTCTTGTATCCTGCATGTATTATTGTGCGAGTATTGTTAAAGCTAAGGGACAGTGGTTCTATATAAGAATGCTAGGAACTGTGAGTTCTCTACATTGTCATGAGCAATATTTTGGAAATGGTTTTTCAAACTCCATGGATTTTGTTGAGAAAAGGAGAGTGGGTTTAATAGAAAATTAGGGTAACTGCAAGAATAAGGCAGAGGTAATCAGGATTAATGAAAAATTAGTTATAATCAACTCATAAAAATATAACTAACCAAATATAAATTAATCCCATTTTATAATGACAGGATACCTTGTGTATAGAGAGCCAACCTTACATGCACAAGACCTTGAAGTCAATGCCCATCACTACACCACTTGACATGTGTGAACCTAGTGAAATTCCTATTTTGGAGCTCAATGCAACAGCTAAGTATGTGTGAACACCACAATTCAATTACACTAATAAGTATATATAATCCCTAGTTATTATAACAACTAAAAGGGAAGGAAAGAAGAATGCAAAAGAGGAAACTTTAAGTTGATGATAATATTATTAGTGGAGGAACCAGACTGATAGCACAGTGGGTAGGGCATTTGCCGGTAGCTGACGTGGATTTAATCCATGGAATTCCATATGGTTCCCTTAGACTGCTGAGAGTAATTTCTGAGCACAGTGCCAGAAGTAACCCCTAATCATCACTGGATGTGGTCCCCAAACCAAAAAAAAATATTAGTTGAATCAACATCAAAGAGATAAAATTGTCACCCTCCCAATCTGCTTGAAGATGTTATTGATGGAAATGTGATGGAACTGTCAAAATTATCTAAAATTAGCTACATAAATAGTTGATCAATATATGTTATGTTATTATATTAGAAAATAAAACAAAAAATTCATGATGTGGTAAGTTTCCACTGACTTTTTTTTTTGGATACATTTACTGGTTTTTAGTGTTTAATCCTGGCTCAGTGCTTAGGGATCATTTGTAGAGAGGCACAGGCTCACCATATATAGATCATAGACAAGTGCCTTAACTGCTATATTATTTTCTAGGTTCAAAACTGAGTATTTATGAAGTAAAAAGTGATTTTTCAAGAGTAAGTGGTAAAGACAAAATAATGCTTCCTGTAAAAATGTATTCTTAATTAGGTCATTAAATTTACTCATAATTAGTGCCAACTTTTCATAAGTAAATTCCTTTACAGCATTTATTCAGCTAATGGAGTATACTTATTATTTTGAAAAGCACGTTGTTAGCAAAATCTGGAAATAGGGTTAACATATAATGTGTTTATGTGTGTATATTGTATCTACAAGATTATTTATATAAATCCTTATATACATATAAATAGTTAGAAAAAAGTCATGAATATTAGCACTCTTAGTGAATAATTTATTCAGTATGTAATGGGTCAAATATGTTGTATTTATTTAGAAGTATTAATGAAGCTATCTTTCTTCAAGGAGTTTATTATGGAAATTAGGGATTATGAACAGATAAATGTTTACACAAAAATTTTAAATAAGTGCTCCATATACATTCAGAAATATATTTGTATATTGTCAAGTGGAAATTAATATATAATAAGTATGTATTTTGTGATTAGAATCTCACATTTCATATTTTTGAAAAAAGTATTGCTATTTGCACTGCTATTTTTTATGTAATAGATATATTTACAATCACAAATAATACTGATAACGTGCTTTCTTTGGCAGCACTATTACATGTACTACCAATATCCTCAATAAATATTTGATATGCTTCCTAATTTTTGTTATTCTTTCTGTTGTCATATAATTTCTGAGTTGTATCATTTGATTGGGCATTATTTCATGTTTCTATATCATAGATGTGGGTATTTGACTCGATTGATTTACAAACCATTAGTACCAGAAATTTATATATTGAAGTTCACATAAAGCCAATACAAAGGCATTCTTCATAGAAACTAATTTACCATACTAACTGGTTAAGACATATTTTCTTTGATATTTATTATTTAACTAATGAATTATAATTATAAATTATAAGTGTGCACACTTTTACTAGTTGGCTATGTAGATAAGAAGGTAATAAACATTCTTTACAATGTTGTTAAACATCTGTAGACTAATTTAGGGCCCTATAAAGTAAAGATATTAAAATAGGAAAAATATATTAATAATGAGCAGAAAATATTACTAGAAATAATAATTAATAAGTGTTTTTGAAATTAGTTTAGATTATAAATGAACAGATTACAAGTTAATTTAAGGAGCAAGTCAGAGGGGCATTAATTTCCTGATGCAAACACTAGTGGGATATAAGATATATTATCTATGCTATTCAGAATATAATGATTCATGATCTACAAGTGATTTATGATTTTACAGTCATCTCAAAAGCATTAAAATGATAACAGATAATAGAAAATGTGTATAAAATTATGGGGGAAATTAACACCTAAACTAGAATTATTTTTACAGGTAAACATACAGTGTTTGTAGCTATAGCATTTGCCTTGTACATGGCCAACCTAATTTCAATTTTCACATCACATATGGTCCCGAGAGCCCGCCAGGAGTACATTTTTTGTGCAGAACCAGGAGTAACCCCTTAGGGCTGCCAGGCATGCCCCTCTACCAAAAAAGTATAGTCACACAGTTGAACGGTAGGGAAAAAATGTTGAAACAACAAAGAAAAATAGGAAATTCATGGTAATTAGGATGATTAGAGATCTTTAGTAGAGGAGCCAAGGGTCTCTCATTTTAGTCACTATGATTTTTTAAATATTATTCCTTTTTAATTGGAGTTTAGAAGAGCCTTGTCTCATATTGCTCAGGGTTTACAACTGTCTTTTCTGGGACTTGGTGACTGCACTCAGGTGAGCCACAAGCAAGTCATATTACCTAACTTCTGTTCTAACTCTTCAGTCAGCATTATTCTTTTATCAGCAACAAAACAAGTACATGATAATGAAGAATTATTTGCCAGTAGTGAATAAATTAAAATGGGGGCTAATATTGATATTGCTTGTTTTAAAATATTTGTTCTCATCCCAAAATTATGCTACATCATTGTTTTAGATGACAATTTTGATGAGCATAGTGAGGGTACAAATTGTCAAGTGTAAATTTTTATGATAGGTTGTTTAAATTATTTTAAGTAATTTTTATTTGTGATATAATTAGGGGTAGAAATAGAGAAAATATAAAATAATTAGAATATTTGAATTACCACACATCATTTACCTATAGTCTTAGGAGCAGAAAAGTCTACTGATATAGCATTGGGAATATAATAATAGAATAAATACCATAAATTTCAATAATATATTTTAAAAATCAAGAAGGAAAAACTGAAAGTATTTAGGGTACTCAGTTGAGAACGAATTAATGAAACTATCATTATAAGAAAGAAATTTTGTATTAATAGATTTGTTATTAAATATTTGTTTATTATTTTAGAATATTTGTACTAAGTATTTAAACATATTTTTCTAGGCATTGAGATACAACATTAGACAAATAATACAAAATATATCCTCTGGATTTTATATACTAAAATATAGTATAAAGATATTAGGTGGTTAAATAAGTAAAATTTAACATATGTGATTTTACAATAAATGCAAATACAAAACTAGGAAAGAAGAGCAAAGAGAATTAAAGATAAAAAACCAGAAGTTTAGAAAGATGACTAGAAATATTTTATTTGATGAGATAACGATAAATTATGACATAAAAAATGAAAAGGTGCCACGAAGCTATCTACATTGATTTTCATCATTCCAGGTTTATTTTCCTGGAATGAATTTACAATACATTTTAAATGTCCTTTGTTGTAGGAAAGTCACATTTCTAGGACATGCTAATTTCTTTTCCACTTTATTGCTTCTCCTATCTAAAATGTTTCCTTAAAATTATTGAATATTAATGGTAACATGAATAAATTGGTATGAGAATATTATTCGCTGTGTTGCAATGCTGCATATAAAGATTTTCTATATAGTGAGTGTGAATATCCCTATGACAATATAATGAGCCAAGCATGGGAGAAAACACTGAGAACTGATATATAGAGAACTCTTAGTATTACTACTAAATGTGTATAATTCAGAGAATTAGTCACTAAATGTATACAATGCAGAGAAAGAGCATAGAAAAAACATTAATTCACTCTTTTTTCATTTATCACTGGTTTCTGATCTATTTTAGTTGAATCGGGAGCAGATGAAAAGTCCTTTTGAAAAACACTAAGTAAACCCAGAAAAAAAGAACAGAAGACTGCAAAATATATTCACATCAAACTATGACTAGGTGCACTCATTATTCATGAGCCAAATGATTACTATTGAAGCATTATTTGTAGGTAGAATATAGCACAAATATTTAAATCTGAAAAATTTGATAATAGATATGTCAACAATATGACTTATAGTGGTAGGTGTAATTCAGCATATCACACATTTTACATTTGTAATTAAAAATGTTTCCTTAATCTCCTAAATCTGCTGATATTCTATAACAGTATTTACCTTTTAAAGCTAAAAATTAAAATAAATTATGATTGTATACACAAATGTGGATATTTTAATATAGATCAATTTTATCCATAATTTGATAATCTTAGATAAGAGGCTTATGGTAAGTTTTTGTCTAACAATTCTAAAATAATTCGCATAAACCACACTAAACTAAGAAAACTTTAAGGAATAACAGTAATTTATATTAAAAAGCAGAAATAAGGTACTAAATGAAAAACAAAAATGTTTTTGGATACTAAACCACTCAGCGGAAAAAAAAAGGCTTGTCAGCAAATAACAGGAAATTTCTTAGGAAAAACAAAATGTTAATGAAAAGAATGGAATAAATGGTCATGGGATTCATTCATTTTAGTTTATAGATCTTGAAATATAATATAAAAATGTATTACACCACAAAAGCTGATTATGTAATTGGACTATATTAAGATAAAATGATCCTAAATGTGGAGTTCATTACTGATAATATGATTTAATGAAAATTCACAACATAGTTAGGAAGACTGGGAAAGCCATATAAGGGAATTAATAGAGGTCTCTAGAAATTGCATTTTCCAAATGAGAATATGAAAATATTTCTTGTCCTTTTTTTATAACTTTCTCATTCCTGAATTTAAATGCAAATACCTTTTTTTTTCAATTGAAATTGAACAGCTTTTGTGAATAACTGGCCTGTAGACAGCATTAGAAATTGTTTTGCTTGACTTCTTTCTAACGCAAGATTTAAAAAAAAATAATTTGGATTCTAACTATATCTTTTAATTTACACTTGGATTCCAACCTCTGTGTTATGAGAAAGTCCATGGCACAAGAAGATGCTTTCTCTAGTGACCTCAGTTATGATTTAAATGGTAACAGCTTCAACCTGAAGGCATATAAGTGAATAAACCCTGAGATGATTTGATTCCAGTCTCCAGAGTTTGCTGCCATCAAATGGCACTGAATAAAGCAGAAGAGACCTGTCTCTACTCAGCACTGCCAAAATACAGTGTGATGAACAAAAAGGATTTATTTGCTTTGATCCATTTAGTTTTTAAGTTTTTTACTAGATAAGTCTTACAAAATTATGCATGTATTTTAAAGATTTGGTGAATATAAGTTGTTATTATAAAGAAATTACATAGTTTTCCATATAATGGGACTCAAAATATTTATTTTTTCCTACATTATAATAACATAACTTCTCTTACTCAAAATGATCAATAAACATCATTTATGTTCTAGTGCGCTCAGGGACTATTATAAATGCAACCATTTATCTAGATGTTGCTTTTTTTGGAAGGGACTTAGAAGTTTATGAATAAAGCAAGTTAAACACAAAAACTGTAAAAAAATTATAATATTTTAGTGCTCAGTTTTCAAAACCTTTTAACAAAGAACATCTTCGCAAATGTGAGTATTGTGAGTTTATGATGGCAAGGCATTTTCACTGTTCATTTTAATGCTAGCCAAACTAAACACAGGATCTGAAAAATAGTACAAAGGCTTGCTTTGAATGTTTCTGTGGTCACAACAATGCTTCAGTATTTAATAAACACTGCCAGGTGTAGACCCTGTATACAGAGCCAGGTGTGGGTCCTGAGCCCTAAATTTTGTGCTCTTCCCACCAAAGTCTCTCACTAATAATCACACAATAGATAAAAAGGAGTAAGGAATTTATGGATTTCAGACCAAAACATTTGAACTCCAGTATATAGGCTTAACCTGCCCTTGCAGAATGATTTCACTGGGGAAATTTGGAATTCATCTCAGTTGATATCTTATTTTATAAAGAACATTGAAATAGAGAGAATAAAATAAATCACCTAAGTTTAGGGTTATGTTTAGATCAATTAGTTCAGTCCCAGGGAAAATGACTCAAATCTCAGTTTACTTGTTAGTATTTATTGTTCAATTTTCCCCAGCTTCAGTAGTCTGTAATTCTGTCTGATTACCTGAGCCATATTTCTTACTGGAGTCTTCATTCAATTAATTTAAAAGAAAATAGTTGCGATTTGCTTTCTCAACAAGAACATTTGATAGGTTTAGAAATTGCAAATGTATATTGCACTGGACCTGCAATTACTTGGCGGTAAATTTTTACAATCAGCATTAGACCCCTTCTGTAATATGTCGTTTGCTATTTCTTTCTTGCCTATATAATTCTCTCAATTCCAGTCTCCTTTCCACATTTTTCAATTGTTTGTACATTGTATAGACCTGTGATGCCTAAATTCTCATGGGAACCCACCTTTCTGATTACTTTTCCGCTGCATTAAAAAAAGCCGTTGTGCTTTCTGGTGAAATGTTGAATTGATTTTTCATTCTGCTTGGTATGAATAAAGCACAGTCAATCCCTTCTGGTCATTAGTGATATTTGTCCACTCTCTGCTGGACTTTCTCTCTGTTGTTTCTCTTGCCCTCAGATACAGATTTCTTTCTATCTAATTCAGAAAATTGCTGAGGATTAGTTGAGGATTACACTACTTAAATTGTCTCTTGTCATGACTATAGTTGAGTTATATTTAAGTTCTTTGCAAGCCCTAAATGTACACTTTTATATATAAATAAGATATTGTTTAAAAATTTTAAAACTATTTTAGCCAATTAATGTTTTACATGAATATAACATTTTTGTAGCCTGTGCAAAAAACTTAAGACAGCTGTTTCTAAGCATTTGCTCAGCAATCTAAACAGCTGTTCATTTTTGTTCTTCACCTCACTTTCCCTTTTTCTTTTACAGTCTGGGTAAATGAAAAGGAAAAAAGAATATGACCATTACATGTTCCCCAGTGGAAGCCAGATGACTATACATGTTAACTTTCCTTTCAGGTAAATGCCATTAGTACTTCCTTCTATCCTTGCCTTATGCTTCCAACAGCATTCTTTCATCTGTTTAAATGTTTTAATCTAGTGTTTAAGACACTAAATTTTGTTGTCTTGTAGTTTTTTCTTTTTATTTTGGGGCCACACCCAAAACTCTCAGGGGTTATTCCTGGCTATGCACTCAGAAATCACTGCTGGCTTGGGGGGCTATGTAGATCGGGGGATTGAAACATGGTCTGTCCTTGGTCAGCCGTGTGCAAGGCAAACACCATAAGCTGCGCCACTGCTTCGGCCCCATAGTAATTTTTTTTTCTTTTTTTTTTTTTTTTTGGTTTTTGGGTCACACCCAGCGGTGCTCAGGGGTTACTCCTAGCTGTCTGCTCAGAAATAGCTCCTGGCAGACACGGGGGACCATATGGGACACCGGGATTCGAACCAACCACCTTTGGTCCTGGATCGGCTGCTTGCAAGGCAAACACCGCTGTGCTATCTCTCCGGGCCCAGTAATTTTTATCAATATAGAAAATATATTCACATTAGAATATTGAGAAATAATCATTAATTCATAGAAAACAAAAGATAAATTTCAACAAATACTCATTCTCAAATGGTTGCTACTTTTCAAATGTAGGAGATATTTTGTCTAAGTCAGTTCAGTTTCTGACTTCAGTTCACTAGTGTTTCACAAATTTGTATTCAGAGATCTAGAATTACTAATAACATTATTAAAACTATTCATAAAGTGAGATTTATCATTGATATATTTAGGAAAAGTTGGTTTAAAATAAATATTTTTAATAATAATTTTTATTTTGACCAAAGTGGATTAAATATCTTTCACAGTAATATTTTAGGTACAAATTAACATTGAATCTGGGGAATTCCCATCAACAAAGTTGTCCTCCCTCCACCCCAGTTTCAGCTTGCATCCCATATTGTCCTCCTTTATCCCCCGGGCTACTAGAATAAGTGGTCCCCTCTGTGTCTAGCTTGTTGTAGATTGGATATCAAT
This sequence comes from Suncus etruscus, assembly GCF_024139225.1. Classification (NCBI taxonomy): domain Eukaryota; kingdom Metazoa; phylum Chordata; class Mammalia; order Eulipotyphla; family Soricidae; genus Suncus; species Suncus etruscus. The sequence goes on from NC_064855.1 coordinate 73,383,914, forward strand.
TCTTTTGTCATTGGCTTTGGATTTGGTGTTTAAATCCAATCATTTTTATTACTACTTAGTGCTTCTACATCTGTTTGGTCTTGTTACCCTCCATTATTTCCCCCTCAATTTGAGAGGCAGAAAAGATGGTTCCAATTATGTGGTTCTGTTTGAAGAAAAGAAAAGCAATAAAATGGGGTAAAAATCAAATAAGTCAAAAATGAGCGGAGTCCTTATTTTTATTAGAAATTCCCAATATTCTTAAGATCAGTGTTTCAGTGGTTCTGTAATACTCTAATTATTGTTTATATTAACAATATGTTTAATTCATATAATACTTGCTTGTTTGAAGTACTCAATGGATATAAGCTTATTAAAAGTATATCATAAGACTATTTCATGGGTAATATCAATAGAGAAAATGTTCAACAATACTTAGCTTAAAACACTAAGTATTTTCATGCAAGCTACCTTTCAAACAGAACTCCCAATAATTGTTCCCAAATCTTGTAAACTAAAATTAACCTAATTCATTTTTTTCACCTATTGTACTTTACATTCCCTTTCTATACTCTTGACAAGGAGTAAAAGTATTTTTTGAGTGTTTATTACTGTAGTTCACTTCATCTAGCTAGTATATGAATTCATTGAATGCTTCTTTAGCTAAATTATTTACTTAATTTGATAAAAATTGTATTATTTGTTTTCTATTGGAATATAGAATTTTATTCGTTAAGTTTGTGATCTTTGTATTTTAGATATACTTTGTTGTTGATATTTTCCCTAAGAGGTTTCAAGCTTTTATCACTTATGAAAATAAAAAATAATTATTTTTGTAAATAGATTTCATTAGCAATTGATTACAAAGTTATTTTAAAGTACAAAGGGCTACCATGAATATTAAATAATAATCATGTAAAATAATCATATAAAATAGCAATATAATTGTAGTGTAACACAAAACTATATTCAAATTTATACAAATTTTACCCTCTTTTAGAATAACTATTTTATCAATATTATATGGTATATTTCTATGGTTTTAATCTTATATAGTTAGTTGCCCATTCAGTCAATTTTCTCTGACCTTAGGACTTTATATATATAATATTTTTTATAAGTTTTAATGCTTTCTCTTTACCTCTCATCCTTTTCCCTTTTAGAAACTTTGGTTTGTAATATTGTTACTGAAGGCATATATGCATATCTTTTTATCTTTCTTCAGCATCCAGTTCTTGTCTAGATTAATCAGTTCCAACTATCTTCCACATAATCTGTCCTTTTCTGACTGAGTGAACTTCCTTCTTCTTTGTGGCATGCTTCCTCCCATAGATTGGTCCTCCTGGACCTCATGTCTATTATCTTTGGATACTAATACCCTAGCATCCTTTATTTTTCTTCTATCCCACAAATGAATGGGATAACTCCTTGCCTATCCCTCTTCCTCTGACTCATGTCACTCAACAAAACACTCTCTTAATTATATGATAGACTGATTTATGCAATTTAATTTTTAGCTATAATAATTTTTATCATGTCATTGATTTATGCAACTAAATTTGTAGCTATAACAATTTCCCACAAGTGAGAATTCAATTTCTATTATAAAAGTTTAGATATTTATATTTTAGAAAAATATTGAGTGATAAATTTGATTTTCCCAATTATATTATTTTTAGTTTTTTTACTCAGTACAATTTACTTATTAAAAAGTCTGAGTCATAAGACATAATAAGAAATTTATTAAAAATGTTGGACAGTAAAAAATATTGGACAGTGAGTTTGAATAACTTAATACTAAACTAGGTTCATTATTCAAGTTGTTAAGAAGTCATACTTGATGTAAAGAATGTGATTCTTAGAAGCAATTTTAGGTGATAATTTTCATCAAATCTACTCTGAAGGAAAATATTTTTTATGATGTCACCAAAATGTAGTGTTTAAACATAGTTAATGTTGAAATATCTTCTTTTTTTGTGTTTTTATTTGTTTATTTTGTACTTTCTTTTTCTTGTAGCTCTATAAAAAACATTTTAGTGATTCTACCCTAATTAATTTTCTGGAATACCTGCCTTTTGTTTAACTCCCTGATTGTACACAGATTAAGTTAAAGTCAGCTATTTTAAATTTTTTTTTATTTAAACAACTTTATTACATACATGATTGTGTTTGGGTTTCAGTCATGTAAATAACATCACCCATTACCAGTGCAACATTCCCATTAACAATGTCCCAAATCTCCCTCCCCCCACCCATCTCCCACCTGTACTCTAGACAGGCTTTCTATTTCCATCGTACATTCTCTTTATTTGGATAGTTCAAAATGTAGTTATTTCTCTAAATTAACTCATCCCCGTTTTGGTGAGCTTCATGAGGTGAGCTGTAACTTCCAGCTCTTTTCTCTTTGTGTCTGAAAGTTATTATTGCAAGAATGTCTTTCATTTTTCTTAAAACCCATAGATGAGTGAGACCATTCTGCGTCTTTCTCTCTCTCTCTCTGACTTATTTCACTCAGCATAATAGATTTCATGTACATCCATGTATAGGAAAATTTTATGACTTCATCTCTCCTGAAAGCTTCATAATATTCCATTGTGTGTATGTACCACAGTTTCTTTAGCCATTTATCTGTTGAAGGGTATCTTGGCTGTTTCCAGAGTCTTGCTATGATAAATAGGGCCACAATGAATATAGGTGTTAGGAAGGGATTTTTGTATTGTATTTTTGTGTTCCTAGGGTATATTCCTAGGAGTGGTATAGCTGGATCATATGGGAGCTCGATTTCCAGTTTTTGGAGTAATCTCCATATTGCTTTCCATAAAGGTTGAACTAGATGGCATTCCCACCAGCAGTGGATAAGAGTTCCTTTCTCTCCACATCCCCGCCAACACTGCTTGTTCCCATTCTTTGTAATGTGTGCCAATCTCTGGGGTGTGAGGTGATACTTCATAGTTGTTTTGATTTGCATCTCCCTGATGATTAGTGATGTGGAGCATTTTTTCATGTGTCTTTTGGCCATTTGTATTTCTTCTTTGTCAAAGTGTCTGTCCATTTCTTCTCCCCATTTTTTGATGGGGTTAGATTTTTTTTCTTGTAAAGTTCTGTCAGTGCCTTGTGTATATTGGAGATTAGCCCCTCATCTGATGGGTATTGGGTGAATAGTTTTTTCCACTCAGTGGGGGGCTCTTGTATCCTGGGTGCTATTTCATTTCAGGTGCCGAAGCTTCTCAGTTTAAAATATTGTCATCTGTTAATTTCTGCTTTCACTTGCTTGGAGAGTGCAGTTTCCTCCTTGAAGATGCCTTTAGTCTCAATGTCCTGGATTGTTTTACGTATGTCTTGTTCTATATATCTTATGGTTTTGGGTCTGATATCGAGGTCTTTCATCCATTTGGATTTAACCTTCGTACATGATGTTAGCTGGGGGTCTAAGTTCAATTTTTTGCAAGTGGCTAGCCAGTTGTGCCAACACCACTTGTTGAAGAGTCTTTCTTTGCTCCATTTAGGATTGCTTGCTCCTTTATCAAAACTTAGGTGATTGTATATCTGGGGAACATTCTCTGAGTATTCAAGCCTATTCCACTGATCTGAGGGCCTGTCTTCATTCCAATACCATGCTGTTTTGATAACTATTGCTTGGTAGTACAGTTTAAAGTTGGGGAAAGTAATTTCTCCCATATTCTTTTTCTCAATGATTGCTTTAGCTATTCTAGGGTGTTTATTGTTCCAAACGAATTTCAAAAGTGCCTGATCCACTTCTTTGAAGAATGTCATGAGTATCTTTAGAGGAATCACATTAAATCTGTATAATGCATTGGGGAGTATTGCCATTTTAATTATGTTAATCCTGTCAATCCATGAGCAGGGTATGTGCTTCCATTTCCACGTGTCCTCTCTTATTACTTGAGCAGAGTTTTAAAGTTTTCTTTGTATAGGTCCTTCACATTTTTAGTCAAGTTGATTCCAAGATATTTGAGTTTGTGTGGCACTATTGTTGATTTTTAGTGTGCATTTCTTCCTTATTACTACTGATGTATAGAAAGGCCATTGGTTTTTGTGTGTTAATTTTGTAGCCTGCCACCTTGCTATATGAGTTTATCGTTTCTAGAATCTTTTTCGTAGAGACTTTAGGGTTTTCTAGGTAGAGTATCATGTCATCTACAAACAGCGAGAGCTTGACTTCTTTCTTTCCTATCTGGATTCTCTTGATATCTTTTTCTTGTCTAATTACTATGGCAAGTACTTCCAGTGCTTTGTTGAAAAGGAGTGGTGAGAGAAGACAGATTTGTCTTGTGCCAGAATTTAGGGGAAAGGCATTTATTTTTTCTTCATTGAGGACAATATTTGCCTCTGGCTTGTGGTAGATGACCTTAACTATATTGAGAAAGGTTCCTTCCATTCACATCTTGCTGAGAGTTTTGATCAAGAATGGTTGTTGGACCTTATCAAATGCTTTCTCTGCATCTATTGAGATGATCATGTGATTTCTATTTTTCTTGTTGTTGATGTTGTGTATTATGTTGTTAGATTTATGGATGTTAAACCAGCCTTGCATTTCTGTGATGAAACCTACTTGATCGTAGTGGATGATCTTCTTAATGAGGCATTGAATTCTATTTTGTTGAGGATCTTTGCATCTGTATTCATCAGCAATATTGGACTGTAATTTTCTTTTTTGGTAGCATCTCTGTCTGGTTTAGGTATCAAGGTGATGTTGGCTTCATAAAAGCTATTTGGAAGTGTTCCTGTTTTTTCGATTTCATGAAAGAGTCTTGCAGGATTGGAAGAAGTTCCTCTTGAAAGTTTTGAAAGAATTCATTAGTAAATCCATCTGGGCCTGGACTTTTGTTTTTGGGCAGACATTTGATTATTGTCTTAATTTCTTCAATAGTGATGGGTGTGTTTATATATGCTACACCCTCTTCATTCAACCGTGGAAGGTTATGTGTCCAAAAATTTATCCATTTCTTTCAGGTTTTCATTTATAGTGGCATAGATTTTCTCAAAGTAGTTTCTGATTACCCTTTGGATCTCTACCATATCATTAGTGATCTCTCCTTTTTCATTCCTAATACAAGTTATCAAGTTTCTCTCTCTCTCATTTTCTTTGTTAGTTTTGCCAGTGATCTATCAATCTTGTTTATTTTTTTCAAAGAACCAACTTCTGCTTTCGTTGATCTTTTGGATTGTTTCTCAGGTTTACACTTCATTGATTTCTACTCTCAGCTTTGTTATTTCCTTCTGTCTCCCTATTTTTGGGTCCTCTTGTTGAGTACTTTCTAATTCTATGAGCTGCTTCATTAACCTATTAGGGTATGCCCCTTCTTCTTTCCTGATGTATGCTTGCAAAGCTATAAATTTTCCTCTCAGTATCACTTTTGCTGTGTCCCATAGGTTCTGATAGTTTGTGTCTCCATTGTCATTTGTTTTCAGGAAGGTTTTGATTTCCTCTTTTATTTCATCCTGGACCCACTTGTTTTTCAGTATTAGGCTGTTTAAGTTCCAAGTATTAAAGTTTTTCTTCTGTGTTCCTTTGTAATTCAATTATAATTTCAGGGCCTTGTGGTCATAGAATTAGCCTGCAAAATTTCTATCCCCTTGATATTATGGAGGTATGTTTTATGTGCTAGCATGTAGTCTATTCTGGAGAATGTCCCATGTACATTAGAGAAGAATGTGTATCTGGGCTTTTGGGGGTGGAGTGTCCTGTATATATTTACTTGGCCTCTTTCTTCCATTTCTCTATTCAGGTCTAGTATATTCTTGACGGGTTTTAGTCTGGTTGATCTGTCAAGTGTTGACAATGCCGTGTTGAGGTCTCCCACAATTATTGTGTTGTTATTGATATTATTTTTCAGATTTGTCAACAGTTGTATTAAATATTTTGCTGGCCCCTCATTCGGTGCATATATGTTTAGGAGAGTTATTTCTTCCTGCTCTACATACCCCTTGATTAATATAAAATGTCCATCTTTGTCCCTTACAACCTTCCTGAGTATAAATTTGCATTATCCACTAGGCCTCTTTCTTCCATTTCTCTTTTCAGGTCTAGTATATTCTTGTTTGGTTTTAGTCTGGTTGACCTGTCAAGTGTTGACAATTCCATGTTGAGGTCTTCCACAATTATTGTGTTGTTATTGATATTATTTTTCAGATTTCTCAACAATTGTATTAAACATTGGTCCTCAAACTATGGCCCACGGGCCACATATTTTATTTGTATCTGTTTTGTTTCTTCATTGCAAAATAAGATATATGCAGTGTGCATAAGAATTCGTTCAAAAGTTTTGTTTTTACTATAGTCAGACCCTCCAAAGGTCTGAGGGACAGTGAGCTGGCCCCTGTTTGAAAAGTTTGAGGACCCTGGTATTAAATATTTTGCTGGCCCCTCATTCGGTGCATATATGTTTAGGAGAGTGATTTCTTCCTGCTGTATGTATCCCTTGATTAATAAAAAATGTCCATCTTTGTCCCTTACAACTTTCCTAAGTATAAAGTTTGCATCATCTGATATTAATATGGGCACTCAAGCTTTTTAATGAGTGTTGTTTGCTTGGATGATTTTCTTCCAACCTTTTATTTTGAGTCTATGTTTGTTCTGACTATTCAGGTGCATTTCTTGTAGGCAGCAGAAGGTTGGATTGAGTTTTTTGATCCATTTAGCCACTTTGTGTCTCTTAACTGGTGCATTTAGTCCATTGACATTGAGAGAAAGAATTGTCCTGAGAGTTATTGCCATCTTTATATCTTATATCTGTCTGTTGGTCAGTCTTATTTTGGTTCAGTTTTTCTTTTAAGAATGGTTTTGAGTCTGTAAAGTTTCTGAGCTGTTGTTTGTCTGTGAAACCATGTATTGTTCCTTCAAACCTGAAAGTGAGTTTTGCTGGGTGCAGTATTCTAGGTGAAGCATTTATTTCATTGAGTTTTATCACTATGTCCCACCACTACCTTCTGGCCTTGAGTGTCTCTGGTGACAGGTCTGGAATAAATCTCAAGGATGTTCCCTTGAATGTAATTTCTCTTTTCGATCTTGCTGCTTTCAGAATTCTGTCTCTATCTGTGCGATTTGTCATTGTGATTAGGATATGTTTTGTGGTGTTTTTTCTGGGGTCTCTTTTAGTTGGTACTCTTCGGGCATGCAGGATTTGATCACATGCATTATTTAGCTCTGGTAGTTTATCTTTTTTTTTATTCTTTAAAACTCCAGAATTTATTTTATTTATTTATTTTTTGTTTCATGATCTTATATTTCCTCATAGTTACTGTTCTGTTACTATCAAGGAGTTACTAGATATGATTTTGATGGACAGATAGTAGCAGTTAGACTTGTATACATTGCATTTGTGAAATTCCTCTGTTTTTTTTAATATAATTTTTATTTTGATCATAGTGGCTTACATATTGTTGACAATAACATTTTAGGCACATATTTACATAAAATCAGGGGGGATTCCCATCATTGAAAGGAAGAACTCAAGCTCACTGTTTGCAGATGACATGATACTATATTTTGAAAATCCTACAGACTACAAAAATTTTTCTAGAAATAATGGATTTTTTTAAAGGAGATGCTGTCATTTTTTAATATAATTTTTATTTTGATCATAGTGGCTTACATATTGTTGACAATAATATTTTAGGTACATATTTACACAAAATCAGGGGGAATTCCCATCACCAGATTGTCCTCCCTACACCTCCGTTTTTGTCCTACCTCCCATTTCCTCTTCCCTCACCCCCAGGGCGGCTAGAATATGTGGTCGACCTCAGGATCTGTGCAGATACTGAGACCTCTAAACACAGAGCTCTGATTGTATCACCCTGGACAGAGCAGAAGTCTTCCACACACCAAAAAAAAAAAAAAAAAAAAAAAAAAAAAACACCACTGGGAGAGTAAATGATCCTGAGCAAAGTCTAGAGCTGATCCCATGCCAGTATACTCCAAGGATGGAGAAACCCCATATTTCTTAGGCCAAGTGAATTCCTTTTTGAATGACCCCAATATTTACTGTGCCAGGGCAGGAGGGGAAAAAACAAAAATACAAAAAGCACAAAACCTTGGTTATATATATATATAATATATATAATAAGTGATTATATATTATATAATATATAATATAATATATATTACCTTCATTTATCATTGTTATTATTATGTTTATTTACCTATCTATTTTGGTCGTTTCTCTGTTTGGGTGTGATTATTGAAATTGTTGTTCCCAATTATACTTATTTTTTTCTCTTCCTTTCTTTTCTTTCGTTATGTGCTATGCCATGTTTCTTATTTCAAGACCATGGCGTGTTTTTTGTTTGTTTGTTTCTGTTTGTTTTTTGTTTGTTTTGTTTTGTTTTTCGTCTGTTTTTTGTGGTGCTTATCGATATAGCTGGAGTCCTCACTGGATATTTGACACTTTTTTTGGTACTGGTGGAGTGTTTCACCTTCTTTTTCTCCTTCATCTCCCAAATCTATGATGAGAGCCTCTAGAAGGATTCCACCCATTTTGGGGGTATTAGACTCTTACCCCAGTTTATTTATCTTCTCTTTTTCAGGCAAAACCACGCAACTTGAACTAGCTAGTCCTGCCTACAGTTAGAGGGGGAGATAAGGGAGGCATCAAGACCAAACAGGTGCAAGACTGGTAGTTTATCTTTAATGATGTTCTTGACCGTTGATTCTTCCTGAAGATTTTCTTCCTGGATCTCTGGAACTCCAATGATTATTAAGTTGTTTTCTGTTGAACTTATCATAGACTTCTATTTTCATCTGTTCCCATTCTTTGAGTAATTTTTCCATTGTTTGATCATTTGCTTTAAGGCTTTTTTCCAATTTCTTCTGCTGTACGGAATTGTTATTCATCTCATCTTCCAGTGTAGTAATTCTATCCTCAGTTGCTATTAACCTATGGGAAAGTTCAACCATGCTTTTCTTTAATTCATCTACTGAGTTTTTCAAACCTGTTATTTGACTTGAAATTTCAGTTTGGAGTTTTCTGATTTCTATATTCATATTCTCTTGATTCTTATTAGTGTTCTCTTCTATACTTTCTTTGAGTTCTTTGAACATCTTCCATATTATGACGCTAAACTCCTTATCTGAGGACTGACTAGTTGGTTGGTCATGTTCAAGTCATCAGAGTTGCCATTGTCATTCTCTATATCTGGCACTGGCCTGTGTTGTTTCCCCATTGTCACACTTGTATTGTGGGTTTTTCTACGTGTTGTGGTTGTATTTATTGGCTAAGTGATGTGCACAGCTGCGAAGCAGAGTGGCCAAAGTTAAATTCAGCTTTATTGCATCTTTCAAAATATGACGGTCACATATGCAAATAAGAATGAGAGATCCAGGCCGGAGAGATAGCATGGAGGTAGCGCATTTGCCTTGCATGCAGAAGGTCACTGGTTTGAATCCTGGCATCCCATATGGTCCCCCCGAGCCTACCAGGAGTGATATCTGAGCATGGAGCCAGGAGTAACCCTTGAGTGCTGCCAGGTGTGACCAAAACCCCCCCAAAAGGATGAGAGATCCAATTTACCTATTTATTTAGATAAATAGAATCTCTATTATGATATCCAATATTATAATATCCTGTACTGTACTGAACTTACATCAAATTTATCCACAATTTGTCTAAAATTCAAAATTTAACTGGGATTTTTTAAATAATAAGTTTTTATTTAAGTGTCGTGATTACAAAAGTTTGCATAATTTTTAGTCATCAAATGTATATAACCCTTTACCAGTGTAATATTCTGCCACCAATGTTACCCATTTCTCTCCTCACCCAACCTGAGCTGCCTTCTGATCAGGCATTCTATTTCTCTCTCTCTCTCTCTCTCTCTCTCTCTCTCTCTCTCTCTCTCTCTCTCTCTCTCTCTCACTATCATTGTCATAGTAGTTGTGAGTATAGTTATTTCTTTAACTGTGCTCACCACTCTGTGTGCTAATATTCAAATCATGGGCTAATACTTCCAGATTGTATCTCTATTGTCTCTGGGTATTATACTGTCTTTTATTATTTTTAAATACCATAGCTGAGTGAGACTATGTTGTGTCTATCTCTCTTTCTCTGATTAATTTAACTTATCATAATAATCTTTTCGTTCTTTCATGTATAGACAAATTTCATGGCTTTATTTTTCCTAAAAGCTGTGAAGTATTCCATTGTGTAGATGTATCACAGTTATTATCTAGATGTTTAACTTTCAGTTTAACTTTCAGTTTTGTGCTTTTCCTGCCAATCTTATATAAAAAATTCATATTCTATCATCTTCATTATATTTAAATTTGGTCTAAATATATACATTTAAATAAACAAAAAATAATAGTTTATATGGTTTCAGGACTGGTAATGTATTTATTTTGAAATACAAAATTATAAGAAACTTCAAATATAGTATAAGAAAGATAAGTGTTGGAACTGTGAGCTTCGTTGAATTTTCTCTTTGTTTTGTTAATGAATTTATCTTTTTTGGACATGTTGCAAAATGTCATATTATTTATATCCATTGTATTTGTGTCAGTTGTAAAACATGCTGCCAATATTCTCAAAGGGTCATTACACAATGTTATACATTGAGCATTGATTTTGAATGTGATGAATCGCTTTCTACTTAGTCTTTTATCTTTAACTCAAACCAGTTAATTCTCACTACTGATTTTCCCCATTAGAAAAGAAATATCTACTTTTCAGAGGTTTCATAATAACCCATTTTTTACAGAGCACTGCTTTCTTCCTTTTAAAGTACGGTTTATTTAAACTTTCACCTTGCAATATTAAAGTTTTATTTATATGAACTAGTTAGCCAAAGTAAAATTAATTTAATCCTTATTTTTTCTTCTTAAAATTTTTTAGATTTACTTAAAGAAAATTCATTCCCTAATTGACATAATTGATCATCATACATCTGTTTCAAGATGGCAGCAAGCAAAATTATTAAAAATAAAAGAAAATAGAAAGAAAAACAAAATAATTGCAAGTATATTTGTGAAAATTATTGTATCTCCAATAAACTCATTAAAACAATAGCAGAAGGTTTAGTAAGCTCTTTTTTAAAAAGAAATAATAGATAAAAATACAGTAAAAATGTGTGTGTGCAAAATATGGAAGAAATAGAAAGGGAAAGCCTCTGGCCTAAATACAGGGAAACCTTACCCTTTAATTATATTGGCATAAGGTCAATTTTGGGCTCCAGGCATATTAGGTTGTGAAAACCCTGAGTCGTTCTCTGTGGTACAATTTATCCTTATTGCATTCATTTATATTATTTATATTTTAAGTGAACAGAAACCATTTATTATAACTGAAACAGGCTATATTTTTATTGTTCCCAAAGCTTATTGTGAAAATCTCTAGATCACCTGGGATTGATGCAAGTGTTGCTCATTTAGCATAGATTTTTAACCCAGATGGATTTTTAAGCCAAGATGGAATCATTGACAAGGGAAAGTGGTTGGCTCTACCTTAACCATTTGTATACTGTACAGATATGTTTTAAATTTGTATCTCAGTTTCATAAGAACACTGATTTTTTATTGTTCATCACTTAAACCTTAGCAACTAGTGAAGTGTGGAATGTGTGTGACCAATCACTGAACATTGACAAGTGTGCACTTTTCTCTAGTGCACTCAGGCCAACATTTGAAACACTTGACAATGTGTGAGAGACAGCACAGGTTTAAGGTGCTTATATTGGCCAACATAGACCCTAGACCACATATGAGCCTTTGAGCACCTCTCAGAATGATTCCCTGAGCACAAACCAGGAATCAGCCTTGGGCACAACTACGTGTGACCAAAACCAAACAAGCCAAAACAACAATGGCATATGCCAGCTGAGTTTGGCAGAACTGAGAGAGGCTTCAGGGTTGTTTGATAAGAAAATAAGATCAAGGAGTGGGTAAAGAGTGGGTACACAGAGACTAGATATACTCAAGAGTACTCAGAATTGAGTCAATTTATTAAGCTTCTGATTTTGTAGGATGTTGGGTAGTTCAAGCATGACATGCTTTTTTAGACAGAATAAACATGTGTCAACATAATAGTTAGACAGCTATCTAAAAATTTTATGTATTTTTTAAGTTCTTTGTCATCAGTTTTATTTACCATAAATAGAAATAAAAATACTTTTTCTTACTTCTTGGATATGACTCTTGCTAGTTAACTATTAATCAACAAAATACAAGCCCATTGTCTATAAATATTATGCCAAGAAACTATTATAAAAAGAGAGCAGATACAGTTAAAAAAATCAAACATTCTCATATCCTACACATTACTAAGTAACTAACTAAAATATTATTGCTGATTTTACAAGCTTAGGAAAAATATTTGTAGATCTACCAGCTTGAGAAAAATATAGACTCTTTCAGCAACTTAGTATAAATATGGTCTGTTCCGTGAATTCTAGTTTTAATGCAAGGGGTAAAGGCACACAATTTTCTCATCTATTCGACATTGTTAGTTCTAATTACGCATTAATGTTTAATAACTCATTGTTGCTATTCTGCCAAGTGCTAACCTAGGGCCCAACTGGCCTTTTCTCAGCAGTGTCTGTTAAGACCACAACCCCTTTTTCACTGTATCAGTCCTGCTGGTTATCAGCCATTATGCCTGGGTACAATGGCAGAACAACAACAACATACTCCTACTCCACAAATATGACTCAACAAATAACTAAACATTGAGGACAGACATAGTTTTAGGGATAAAATATGGACCATGGATGGGTCGCTTACTTTTCTGGTCCTTTGATTTATCGGGAGGCTTTGTTTTGATTGGGGGTTACCCACACAGGGTCTAAAATAAGGGATCAGTCCTGGAGAATATTAAACATTTATTTTCCATTGAGAGATTTATAGACTAAAGTTTTTATTTTCTAAAAATACTTATATATAAATATATTAATGGTTATGCTTTACAATACGTATTTTGGGGGGACACACCCAACTCTGCTCAGGGGTTACTCCTGGCTCTACACTCAGATCTCATTCCTGGCAAGCTGGAGGACAACATAGGATGCCAGGGACTGAACCTGGGTCTGTCCCAAATTGTCTGCATGCAAGGCAAATGCCCTACTGCTGTGCTATTTCTCCAGGCCCTGTAATACAGATTTTGAGAAAGTACTGCATTAATACTTCTCTAAAATTCTGCTTCTAAAATAGAATCAAATGCAAAATAGCTGATTCACAAACCAACTACTTTTAGAAATTTATAACAAAATGCCAAGGTCAAGAATATAAGTATATATTTTAATATTTAAGAAAAAATGAACTGCTCTTTATTAAAATTTACTATGGTAAAAATGGTAGAGAATGTAAACAAGTAGTCATTTGTTTCTTTTTAAGGCAACTTATTTTATCCCAAAAGTTTCTTCTTTAGCTTTTCACTCTAATCACTACTCTTTTTGTGCCTAAGTTTGTTTGTTATTCAGAATATTATTATAAAAATAGTTATACATATAAAATCATTGACAAAAATAATTATATTTATTAAAAGATATCTACAACATGTTATAGAAGAACACAGTATAAAATAGCAGCCTGTAATTTAATAATATAGGTTTAAAGAATTATAATATTACTTATATTTGTTACTTCAAAATAGTTTCTCTAGAATTATGAAAAAGCCAATAAAAGGATCCTGTAAAGATTTTTTTTACAATATACTATATAAGATGGTAAACATTATATATGGGTAAAATTATATTTTATTTTAAAATATATTCTAAAGCTGGGGTTTTAAAATATGGCTGCCTGGCATATGGGAACCAATTCAGAATTTTAGCAACTTGAAAGTTTCTAGTAATAACTCTGTAGGTTTGAAACATAGAGGAGTGCCATATTGAATACATCTGTGAATAATTTGTAGGCAGCAATTCAAAGCTTTCACAGCTTTAATATAAATTTAAAATGAATTTTGGTAAACACATTGAGGTTATGTGAAAGTTATTGCATTTTTAAAAGGATAATCCTACCTTCCTGAATAGAACATCAATTTCTTAGAAGCAGGATGAGAGATCAGTTTTAGAATTACTTCTTGATAGATTGAATATTATCACAAATGACTATATTTTAAGTGATAAAGGGAAGGTTGTGATTTTCCTTGGGCTTACATACAACCTAAGAATCACATATTTAATACTCTGTATTTAGATGGTTATAAAAATCTAATTTGACAATGATGCATTTGCTATTCTACTTATAACCTGGATACATATGATAGGAAAAAATTTTATAGCATACGCTATAAACATAAAATCTTAATTTGTAACAAGAGCAGATAAGTGGAAAAAAAGAAAAATATAGTATAATAATTATATATACATATGGTAGAATACATACTCTGGTTTCTCTTCAGATCGTATAAATCTTTTGCCTTTTACATATGGTAGAATACTACTCAGCCATGAGAAAAGTTCATTTATATTTAGGAAAGAGAGAAATAAAACAAAGCAACAGAAAAAAATGGATGAAAATAAATCAGTAGGCTCAGTGAGTAGCACTAATGCTGCCAAAGGAAGGGAGGGAATTAGTTGGGTGCAGTAAGGTTAGATTGTGATAGAAGGATATAGATAGAAGGTAGAAGGTGGTAGTTGTGATGTGGTTACATGAATATTGAAGAACTTTAAAATAAATGAAGTTATATTTAAACATACCATTATTTATGAAAAATTTTGAGTAGAACTGTACCACTTTCTACTTCTTCCTTAGATAGAGCTTGAGTAGCATCATGTGTTAGAAAGTTTGAACATACATGTTTGGCACCTGAGAGGTTTTCCTATAGTTCCAATGAAGTACTGTCCTATTCAGAGAACAACATGTGCTGGCCTTCTTATGGGCAAAAACACCATAGTAATGAAACAGCAGGGTGGGTGGAAAGATTCAGCAGTTGCCATTGTATTATAGTCAGCCTCATTTACCTCCTTTTTGTTATTTGTATAACTTGGACTTAATAAACACCTTAATTCATGTTCTAGTTCAATAAGAAATGCTCACTTTTTAGTCATCATATTTCCTCATCTATCATACCATTCTAAATATCTGTGCTAATATAAGTATTTTGTATATATTTTTGTACTGGTCTTCTTAATGGTACCCATTATTCCATTGCATCAATCACTATTGTCACTCTAGCAGAGGTTATCATTCTGTTAATGCACACACCACTGGAAGTGATACTTATGGATAGCCTTTTAACCTTAGAGAGCAGGTATTGTTGTAGAAGTATAAAATGCATCAAAATTTATGAATTACAAATTTGAGGATCTTTGTGGTATCATGCAGACCTATAGATGAGATTGAAGGAACATTCTGAAGTGCAAATATATAACATTAATACATAGATTAACACATAGATAATATGTGATGTCACCAGAATGTTGAAGTAGAACCAAGATACATCAACAACTAACTGAAAAAGTCAATACATAGGCAAAAGCTGGCTCCCTGTGTGTGACACCAGGCGGGGAAAATCCGCAAAAGTACACCGGCCCAGTGGGGCTCAGCTGTGAAAGACTGTGAGTGTGACCTGTCTATGTCTGTCTACTGTCCTCTTGCGTGAAACTCTTGCGAGTGGGGCAAAAAGAGCCTCCAGAAACCTCGCTCGCCCAGACGCCATTTTCAGGGAGGGACTTCAGAGCATAAAAACCGGCTAACCTTTGCAAAAGCTGGCTCCCTGTGTGTGACACCAGGCGGGGAAAATCCGCAAAAGTACACCGGCCCAGTGGGGCTCAGCTGTGAAAGACTGTGAGTGTGACCTGTCTATGTCTGTCTACTGTCCTCTTGCGTGAAACTCTTGCGAGTGGGGCAAAAAGAGCCTCCAGAAACCTCGCTCGCCCAGACGCCATTTTCAGGGAGGGACTTCAGAGCATAAAAACCGGCTAACCTTTGCAAAAGCTGGCTCCCTGTGTGTGACACCAGGCGGGGAAAATCCGCAAAAGTACACCGGCCCAGTGGGGCTCAGCTGTGAAAGACTGTGAGTGTGACCTGTCTATGTCTGTCTACTGTCCTCTTGCGTGAAACTCTTGCGAGTGGGGCAAAAAGAGGCTCAGAGGGGCACGTCCGCTCCGCTTCGCTACGTGGCCGTGCACTCTTTCTAAGGAAAGAACTCCATTGCAACAAGAAGGAAAAATCACACTAAGAACGGCGCTATATCACAGAAGCAAACATTTCTCTCTGGACTGTCTTCTCTGTTGCATGCTCGGGCCTAATATTTGACCCAGTGTGAGGCTTCATCCACGGAGGACTCCCCTCCCTTAGAGGCAAGTCAGCCCATCCAGAAAGGGAGGAGCCAGAGGAGTGTGCTGCCTACATCATATAGACAATGAATACCACCACAACACGTAGAAAAACCCACAATACAAGTGTGACAATGGGGAAACAACGCAGGCCAGCATCAGACATAGAGAATGAAGATGACAATTCTGAGGACCAGATAATGACTGAACAACTAATCAACCTCTCAGATAAGGACTTTAGACTAGCAATATGGAAGGTGCTCAACAGACTCCAAGAAACCATGGATCGAGTTGAACAGAACACTAATAAGAACCAAGAAAATATGAAGGCAGAAATGACAAAACTCCAAACTGAAATAACATGTCAACTAACAGGACTGAAAAAGTCAGTAAACGAAGTGAATGACAAAATGGATAAGCTCTGGGACAGGGTATCAGAAGCTGAGAATAGACTTGGTGCTGTGGAAGATGAGATACATAACAATTCCATACAGCAGGAGAGATTGGACAAAAAACTTAAAGCAAATGAGCAGACAATGGAAAAAGTAGTCAAAGAATGGGAACAGACGAAAATAGAAGTCTATGATAAGATCAACAGAAACAACTTAAGAATCATTGGAGTCCCAGAGACCCAGGAAGAAAATTTCCAGGAAGAATCAATGGTCAAGAACATCATTAAAGAGAAACTTCCAGAGCTAAAGAATATATGTGATCAAATCCTGCATGCCCGAAGAGTACCAACCAAAAGAGACCCCAGAAAAACCACCCCAAGACACATCCTAGTCACAATGACAAATCCCACAGATAGAGACAGAATTCTGAAAACAGCAAGATCAAAAGGGGAAATCATGTTCAAGCAAGCTTCCCTGAGATTTACAGCAGACCTGTCACCAGAAACGCTCAATGCCAGAAAGCAGTGGTGGGATATTGTGACAAGACTGAATGAAATGAATGCTTCACCCAGAATACTATACCCAGCAAAACTCACTTTCCAGTTTGATGGAAGAATACATGGTTTCACAGACAAAAAACAGCTCAGAAACTTCACAGACACAAAACCAGTTTTAAGAGAAAAACTGAAAGACCTAATCTAAGACAAGACTACCCAAAAGACACACCAAATTTTGAAATAAAGATGGCGTTAAATCCCAGGACAATTCTTTCTCTCAACGTCAATGGACTAAATGCACCAGTTAAGAGACACAGAGTGGCTAAATGGATCAAAAAACTCAATCCAACCTTCTGCTGCCTACAAGAAACGCACCTGAATAGTCAGAACAAACATAGACTCAAAATAAAAGGCTGGAGAAAAGTTATCCAAGCAAACAACACCCATAAAAAAGCTGGAGTGGCCATACTAATATCAGATAATGCAAACTTTATACTCAGGAAGGTTGTAAGGGACAAAGACGGACATTTTATATTAATCAAGGGGTACGTAGAGCAGGAAGAATTCACTCTCCTAAACATATATGCACCGAATGAGGGGCCAGCAAAATATTTAATACAACTGTTGACAAATCTGAAAAATAATATCAACAACAACACAATAATTGTGGGGGACCTTATCATGGCTTTGTCAACACTGGACAGGTCAACCAGACTGAAACCCAACAAGAATATACTAGACCTGAGGAGAGAAATGGAAGAAAGAGGCCTAGTGGATATATATAGGACTCTCCATCCCCAGAAACCTGGATACACATTCTTCTCCAATGTACATGGGACATTCTCCAGGATAGACTACATGCTGGCACATAAAACATACCTCAATAAGATCAACAGGATAGAAATTTTGCAGACTACCTTCGCTGACCACAAGGCTCTGAAATTATTTGTGAACTCCAAAGGGACTCAGAAGAAACACTTTAACACCTGGAAGTTAAACATCCTCATGCTCAATAACCAGTGGGTCCGAGATGAAATCAAGGAGGAAATCAAAAGGTACCTGGAAACAAATGACAATAAAGACACAAACTCTCAGAACTTATGGGACACAGCAAAAGCAGTACTGAGAGGAAAATTTATAGCTTTGCAAGCACACATCAGGAAGGAAGAAGGAGCTTACCTGAGTAGCTTAATGACACAGCTAATAGAACTAGAAAATGCTCAACAAAAGGACCCAAGAATAGGAAGACAGAAGGAAATAACAAAGCTGAGAGCAGAAATCAAGGAAGTGGAAACTCAAAAAACAATCTGAAAGATCAACGAAAGCAGAAGTTGGTTCTTTGAAAAAATAAACAAGATTGATAGACCACTGGCAAACCTAACAAAGAAAGAGAGAGAGAGAAATTTGATAACTCGTATCAGGAATGAAAAAGGAGAGATCACTACTGATATGACAGAGATTCAAAGGGTAATCAGAAACTACTTTGAAAAACTCTACGCCACTAAAAATGAGAACCTGGAAGAAATGGATAAATTCTTGGACTCTTATAATCTTCCACGGTTGAAGGAAGAGGATGTAGCATATCTAAACACCCCCATCACCATTGATGAAATTAAAACAGTAATCAAATGTCTGCCGAAAAACAAAAGCCCAGGTCCAGATGGATTCACTAATGAATTCTATCAAACTTTCCAAGAGGAACTACTGCCAATCTTGGCAAGACTCTTTCATGAAATTGAACAAACAGAAACACTTCCAAATAGCTTTTATGAAGCCAACATCACCTTGATACCTAAACCAGACAGAGACGCTACCAAAAAAGAAAATTACAGACCAATATCACTGATGAATGCAGATGCAAAGATCCTCAACAAAATCCTGGCAAATAGGATTCAATGCCTCGTTAAGAAGATCATCCACTACGATCAAGTAGGTTTCATCCCAGGAATGCAAGGCTGGTTTAACATCCGTAAATCTATCAACATAATACACAACATCAATAACAAGAAAAATAAAAACCACATGATCATATCAATAGATGCAGAGAAAGCATTTGATAAGGTCCAACACCCATTCTTGATCAAAACTCTCAGCAAGATGGGAATGGAGGGAACCTTTCTCAATATAGTGAAGGCCATCTACCACAAGCCAGTGGCAAATATTATCCTCAATGGAGAAAAACTGAAAGACTTCCCTCTAAATTCTGGCATAAGACAAGGCTGTCCTCTCTCACCACTCCTATTCAACATAGCACTGGAAGTACTTGCTATAGCGATTAAGCAAATAAAGGATATCAAGGGAATCCAGATAGGAAAGGAAGAAGTCAAGCTCTCACTGTTTGCAGATGACATGATACTCTACTTAGAAAACCCTAAAGACTCTATCAAAAAG
Organism: Suncus etruscus; assembly: GCF_024139225.1. Classification (NCBI taxonomy): domain Eukaryota; kingdom Metazoa; phylum Chordata; class Mammalia; order Eulipotyphla; family Soricidae; genus Suncus; species Suncus etruscus. Next base: position 73,403,409 of record NC_064855.1, read on the forward strand.
CTTCTAGAAACAATAGACTCATATAGCAAGGTGGCAGGCTACAAAATTAACACACAAAAATCAATGGCCTTTCTATATACCAATAGTAATAAGGATGAAATGGACATTAAGAAAACAACCCCATTCACAATAGTACCACACAAACTCAAATATCTTGGAATCAACTTGACTAAATATGTGAAGGACCTATACAAAGAAAACTATAAAACTCTGCTCCAAGAAATAAGAGAGGACACACGGAAATGGAAACACATACCCTGCTCATGGATTGGCAGGATTAACATCATCAAAATGTCAATACTCCCCAAGGCATTATACAGATTTAATGCCATCCCTCTAAAGATACCCATGACATTCTTCAAAGAAGTGGATCAGACACTTTTGAAATTCATTTGGAACAATAAACACCCTCGAATAGCTAAAGCAATCATTGGGAAAAAGAATATGGGAGAAATTACTTTTCCCAACTTTAAACTGTACTACAAAGCAACAATTATCAAAACAGCATGGTATTGGAATAAGGATAGGTCCTCAGATCAGTGGAATAGGCTTGAATACTCAGAAAATGTTCCCCAGAGATACAACCATCTAATTTTTGATAAAGGAGCAGGAAATCCTAAATGGAGCAGGGAAAGCCTCTTCAACAAGTGGTGTTGGCACAATTGGATAGCCACTTGCAAAAAATTAAACTTAGACCCCCAGCTAACATCATGTACAAATGTAAAATCCAAATGGATTAAAGACCTCGATATCAGCCCCAAAACCATAAGATATATAGAACAGCACATAGGCAAAACACTCCAGGACATTACAGGCATCTTCAAGGAGGAAACTGCACTCTCCAAGCAAGTGAAAGCAGAGATTAACAGATGGGAATATATTAAGCTGAGAAGCTTCTGCACCTCAAAGGAAATAGTGCCCAGGATACAAGAGCCACCCACTGAGTGGGAGAAACTATTCACCCAATACCCATCAGATAAGGGGCTAATCTCCAAAATATACAAGGCACTGACAGAACTTTACAAGAAAAAAACATCTAACCCCATCAAAAAATGGGGAGAAGAAATGAATAGACACTTTGACAAAGAAGAAATAAGCATGGCCAAAAGACACATGAAAAAATGTTCCACATCACTAATCATCAGGGAGATGCAAATCAAAACAACGATGAGATACCACCTCACACCCCAGAGAATGGCACACATCACAAAGAATGAGAATAAACAGTGTTGGCGGGGATGTGGAGAGAAAGGAACTCCTATCCACTGCTGGTGGGAATGCTGTCTAGTTCAACCTCTATGGAAAGCGATATGGAGATTCTTCCAAAAACTGGAAATCGAGCTCCCATACGATCCAGCTATACCACTCCTAGGAATATACCCTAGGAACACAAAAATACAATACAAAAACCCCTTCCTTACACCTATATTCATTGCAGCTCTATTTACCATAGCAAGACTCTGGAAACAACCAAGATGCCCTTCAACAGACGAATGGCTAAAGAAACTGTGGTACATATACACAATGGAATATTATGCAGCTGTCAGGAGAGATGAAGTCATGAAATTTTCCTATACATGGATGTACATGGAATCTATTATGCTGAGTGAAATAAGTCAGAGAGAGAGAGAAAAACGCAGAATGGTCTCACTCATCTATGGGTTTTAAGAAAAATGAAAGACACCCTTGTAATAATAATTTTCAGACACAAAAGAGAAAAGAGCTGGAAGTTCCAGCTCACCTCAGGAAGCTCACCACAAAGAGTGATGAGTTTAGTTAGAGAAATAACTACATTTTGAACTGTCCTAATATTGAGAATGTATGAGGGAAATGTAGAGCCTGTTTAGGGTACAGGCGGGGGTTGGGGGGGTAGGAGGGAGATTTGGGACTTGGGTGATGGGAATGTTGCACTGGTGATGGGTGGTGTTCCTTTTATGACTGAAACCCAAACACAATCATGTATGTAATCAAGGTGTTTAAATAAAAAAAAATTAAAAAAAAAAACAGAAACAAACAAAAAAATCTACAAATGGTAAAATGTATTTTAATTCAAATTTATGAAATCCCTCCAAAAACCCCTTTCACAACCAAAACAAGAAAAGGAAAACAAAAATTAAGTCCTCTCTGCTCCATACTACTAACAATTATGACCATTTAACTAGGCTTAAAGAAAACCTCTTATAAACACAAAAAAAAAAAAGAATAAAGAAGGGAAAAAAAAAACAAACAAAAAAAAACTTTAAAATGTACCTATTATAGACACAGACTTCTGTGTGAGAGTGAACATGGGATCATTGGTGGAAGGAATTGGCAGTTGTAACAGTATTGATTTTAGAACAACATATGCTTAAAACTCAACTGAAAACTCAACTTATTTTAAAATTTTATTTATTTTATTTTATTGAAATCATTGTGATTTACAAAGACCGTCATTGTGGAGTTTCAAACATACAATGAATCACTGGCCAATCCCAACATCACGTTCCAAAGAGCATCCAATACCATGACCCCCTACACTTCAACCTGCCAGACTAACAGGCCCATTTAATGTTTACATTGTTATTGTTTTGGTTTCTTGATTCTATTATTGTTGCCTCTGACTGTGATATATATTCTGTTCTTTTTTTTTTTTAGGCACATATCAATATAATTTATTTTTTTTAATTTATTTAAACACCTTAATTACATACATGATTGTGTTTGGGTTTCAGTCATGTAAAGAACACCACCCATCACCAGTGCAACATTCCCATCACCAATGTCCCAAGTCTCCCTTCGCCCCACCCGACCCCCGCCTGTACTCTAGACAGGCTCTCCATTTTCCTCATACATTCTCATTATTAGGACAGTTCAAAATGTAGTTATTTCCCTAACTAAACTCATCACTCTTTGTGGTGAGCTTCCTGAGGTGAGCTGGAACTTCCAGCTCTTTTCTCTTTTGTGTCTGAAAATTATTATTACAAGAGTGTCTTTCAATTTTCTTAAAACCCATAGATGAGTGAGACCATTCTGCGTTTTTCTCTCTCTCTCTGACTTATTTCACTCAGCAAAATAGATTCCGTGTACATCCATGTATAGGAAAATTTCATGACTTCATCTCTCCTGACAGCTGCATAATATTCCATTGTGTATATGTACCACAGTTTCTTTAGCCATTCGTCTGTTGAAGGGCATCTTGGTTGTTTCCAGAGTCTTGCTATGGTAAATAGTGCTGCAATGAATATAGGTGTAAGGAAGGGGTTTTTGTATTGTATTTTTGTGTTCCTAGGGTATATTCCTAGGAGTGGTATAGCTGGATCGTATGGGAGCTCGATTTCCAGTTTTTGGAGGAATCTCCATATCGCTTTCCATAAAGGTTGAACTAGACGGCATTCCCACCATCAGTGGATAAGAGTTCCTTTCTCTCCACATCCCCGCCAACACTGTTTATTCTCATTCTTTTTGATGTGTGCCATTCTCTGGGGCGTGAGGTGGTATCTCATCGTTGTTTTGATTTGCATCTCCCTGATGATTAGTGATGTGGAACATTTTTTCATGTGTCTTTTGGCCATGTGTATTTCTTCTTTGTCAAAGTGTCTGTTCATTTCTTCTCCCCATTTTTTGATGGGGTTAGATGTTTTTTTCTTGTAAAGTTCTGTCAGTGCCTTGTATATTTTGGAGATTAGCCCCTTATCTGATGGGTATTGGGTGAATAGTTTCTCCCACTCAGTGGGTGGCTCTTGTATCCTGGGCACTATTTCCTTTGAGGTACAGAAGCTTCTCAGCTTAATATATTCCCATCTGTTAATCTCTGCTTTCACTTGCTTGGAGAGTGCAGTTTCCTCCTTGAAGATGCCTGTAATGTCCTGGAGTGTTTTGCCTATGTGCTTTTCTATATATCTTATGGTTTTGGGACTGATATCGAGGTCTTTAATCCATTTGGATTTTACCTTCGTACATGACGTTAGCTGGGGGTCTAAGTTCAATTTTTTGCAAGTGGCTATCCAATTGTGCCAACACCACTTGTTGAAGAGGCTTTCCCTGCTCCATTTAGGATTTCCTGCTCCTTTATCAAAAATTAGATGGTTGTATGTCTGGGGAACATTTTCTGAGTATTCAAGCCTATTCCACTGATCTGAGGACCTATCCTTATTCCAATACCATGCTGTTTTGATAACTGTTGCTTTGTAGTACAGTTTAAAGTTGGGGAAAGTAATTCCTCCCATATTCTTTTTCCCAATGATTGCTTTAGCTATTCGAGGGTGTTTATTGTTCCAAATGAATTTCAAAAGTGTCTGATCCACTTCTTTGAAGAATGTCATGGGTATCTTTAGAGGGATGGCATTAAATCTGTATAATGCCTTGGGGACTATTGACATTTTGATGATGTTAATCCTGCCAATCCATGAGCAGGGTATGCGTTTCCATTTCCGTGTGTCCTCTCATTTCTTGGAGCAGAGTTTTATAGTTTTCTTTGTATAGGTCCTTCACATATTTAGTCAAGTTGATTCCAAGATATTTGAGTTTGTGTGGCACTATTGTGAATGGGGTTGTTTTCTTAATGTCCATTTCATCCTTATTACTATTGGTGTATAGAAAGGCCATTGATTTTTGTGTGTTAATTTTGTAGCCTGCCACCTTGCTATATGAGTCTATTGTTTCTAGAAGCTTTTTGATAGAGTCTTTAGGGTTTTCTAAGTAGAGTATCATGTCATCTGCAAACAGTGAGAGCTTGACTTCTTCCTTTCCTATCTGGATTCCCTTGATATCCTTTATTTGCTTAATCGCTATAGCAAGTACTTCCAGTGCTATGTTGAATAGGAGTGGTGAGAGAGGACAGCCTTGTCTTATGCCAGAATTTAGAGGGAAGTCTTTCAGTTTTTCTCCATTGAGGATAATATTTGCCACTGGCTTGTGGTAGATGGCCTTCACTATATTGAGAAAGGTTCCCTCCATTCCCATCTTGCTGAGAGTTTTGATCAAGAATGGGTGTTGGACCTTATCAAATGCTTTCTCTGCATCTATTGATATGATCATGTGGTTTTTATTTTTCTTGTTATTGATGTTGTGTATTATGTTGATAGATTTACGGATGTTAAACCAGCCTTGCATTCCTGGGATGAAACCTACTTGATCGTAGTGGATGATCTTCTTAACGAGGCATTGAATCCTATTTGCCAGGATTTTGTTGAGGATCTTTGCATCTGCATTCATCAGTGATATTGGTCTGTAGTATTCTTTTTTGGTAGCGTCTCTGTCTGGTTTAGGTATCACGGTGATGTTGGCTTCATAAAAGCTATTTGGAACTGTTTCTGTTTGTTCAATTTTATAAAAGAGTCTTGCCAAGATTGGCAGTATTTCCTCTGGGAAAGTTTGATAGAATTCATTAGTGAATCCATCTGGACCTGGGCTTTTGTTTTTCGGCAGACATTTGATTACTGTTTTAATTTCATCAATGGTGATGTGGGTGTTTAGATATGCTACATCCTCTTCCTTCAACCGTGGAAGATTATAAGAGTCCAAGAATTTATCCATTTCTTCCAGGTTCTCATTTTTAGTGGTGTAGAGTTTTTCAAAGTAGTTTCTGATTACCCTTTGAATCTCTGTCATATCAGTAGTGATCTCTCCTTTTTCATTTCTGATACGAGTTATCAAGTCTCTCTCTCTCTCTTTCTTTGTTAGGTTTGCCAGTGGTCTATCAATCTTGTTTATTTTTTCAAAGAACCAACTTCTGCTTTCGTTGATCTTTCAGATTGTCTTTTGAGTTTCCACTTCCTTGATTTCTGCTCTCAGCTTTGTTATTTCCTTCTGTCTTCCTATTCTTGGGTCCTTTTGTTGAACATTTTCTAGTTCTATTAGCTGTGTCATTAAGCTACTCAGGTAAGCTCCTTCTTCCTTCCTGATGTGTGCTTGCAAAGCTATAAATTTTCCTCTTAGTACTGCTTTTGCTGTGTCCCATAAGTTCTGATAGTTTGTGTTTTTATTGTCATTTGTTTCCAGGAACCTTTTGATTTCCTCCTTGATTTCATCTCGGACCCACTGGTTATTGAGCATGAGGCTGTTTAACTTCCAGGTGTTATAGTGTTTCTTCTGAGTCCCTTTGGAGTTCACAAATAATTTCAGAGCCTTGTGGTCAGCAAAGGTTGTCTGCAAAATTTCTATCCTCTTGATTTTATGGAGGTATGTTTTATATGCCAGCATGTAGTGTATCCTGGAGAATGTCCCATGTACATTGGAGAAGAATGTGTATCCATGTTTCTGGGGATGGAGTGTCCTATATATGTCCACTAGGCCTCTTTCTTCCATTTCTCTCCTCAGGTCTAGTATATTCTTGTTGGGTTTCAGTCTGGTTGACCTATCCAGTGTTGACAAAGCCGTGTTAAGGTCCCCTACAATTATTGTGTTGCTGTTGATATTATTTTTCAGATTTGTCAACAGTTGTATTAAATATTTTGCTGGCCCCTCATTCAGTGCATATATGTTTAGGAGAATGAATTCTTCCTGCTCTATGTACCCCTTGATTAATATAAAATTTCCATCTTTGTCCCTTACAACCTTCCTGAGTATAAAGTTTGCATTATCTGATATTAGTATGGCCACTCCAGCTTTTTTATGGGTATTGTTTGCTTGGATAATTTTTCTCCAGCCTTTTATTTTGAGTCTATGTTTATTCTGACTATTCAGGTGCGTTTCTTGTAGGCAGCAGAAGGTTGGATTGAGTTTTTTGATCCATTTAGCCACTCTGTGTCTCTTAACTGGTGCATTTAGTCCATTGACGTTGAGAGAAAGAATTGTCCTGGGATTTAACGCCATCTTTATTTCAAAATTTGGTGTGTCTTTTGGGTAGTCTTGTCTTAGATTAGGTCTTTCAGTTTTTCTCTTAAGACTGGTTTTGTGTCTGTGAAGTTTCTGAGCTGTTTTTTGTCTGTGAAGCCATGTATTCTTCCATCAAACCGGAAAGTGAGTTTTGCTGGGTATAGTATTCTGGGTGAAGCATTCATTTCATTCAGTCTTGTCACAATATCCCACCACTGCTTTCTGGCATTGAGTGTTTCTGGTGACAGGTCTGCTGTAAATCTCAGGGAAGCTTGCTTGAACGTGATTTCCCCTTTTATTCTTGCTGTTTTCAGAATTCTGTCTCTATCTGTGGGATTTGTCATTGTTGTTGTTTTTTTTTTTTTTTTTGGGCCACACCCGTTTGACGCTCAGGGGTTACTCCTGGCTATACGCTCAGAAGTTGCTCCTGGCTTGGGGGACCATATGGGACACCGGGGGATCGAACTGCGGTCCGTCCTAGTCTAGTGCTGGCAAGGCAGGCACCTTACCTTTAGCACCACCGTCCGGCCCCGGGATTTGTCATTGTGACTAGGATGTGTCTTGGGGTGGATTTTCTGGGGTCTCTTTTGGTTGGTACTCTTCGGGCATGCAGGATTTGATCACATATATTCTTTAGCTCTGGAAGTTTCTCTTTAATAATGTTTTTGACTGTTGATTCTTCCTGAAAATTTTCTTCCTGGGTCTCTGGGACTCCAATGATTCTTAAGTTGTTTCTGTTGATCTTATCTTAGACTTCTATTTTCATCTGTTCCCATTCTTTGACTAATTTTTTTCCATTGTCTGCTCATTTGCTTCAAGTTTTTTGTCCAATCTCTCCTGCTGTATGGAATTGTTATGTATCTCATCTTCCACAGCACCAAGTCTATTCTCAGCTTCTGATACCCTGTCCCAGAGCTTATCCATTTTGTCATTCACTTCGTTTACTGACTTTTTCAGTCCTGTTAGTTGACATGTTATTTCAGTTTGGAGTTTTGTGATTTCTGTCTTCATATTTTCTTGGTTCTTATTAGTGTTCTGTTCAACTCGATCCATGGTTTCTTGGAGTCTGTTGAGCATCTTCCATATTGCTAGTCTAAAGTCCTTATCTGAGAGGTTGATTATTTGGTTGGTCATTATCTGGTCCTCAGAATTGTCATCTTCATTCTCTATGTCTGATGCTGGCCTGCGTTGTTTCCCCATTGTCACACTTGTATTGTGGGTTTTTCTACGTGTTGTGGTGGTATTCATTGTCTATATGATGCAGGCAGCACACTCCTCTGGCTCCTCCCTTTCTGGATGGGCTGACTTGACTCTAAGGTAGGGGAGTCCTCTGTGGATGAAGCCTCACACTGGGTCAAATCTTAGGCCCGAGCATGCAACAGAGAAGAGAGTCCGGAGAGAAATGTTTGCTTCTGTGATATAGCGCCGTTCTTAGTGTGATTTTTCCTTCTTGTTGCAATGGAGTTCTTTCCTTAGAAGGAGTGCATGGCCGCTGGAGCCTCTTTTTGCCCCACTCGCAAGAGTTTCACGCAAGAGGACTGTAGACAGACATAGACAGGTCACACTCACAGTTTTTCACAGTTGGGCCCCACTGGGCCGGTGTACTTTCGCGGATTTTCCCCACCTGGTGTCACACACAGGGAGCCGGCTTTTGCCTATTCTGTTCTTTTTTAACACCATCAATGCATCTGAGACCACTTGGCATCTGGCAGCCATCCTTCCATATTTGTTTTCCTCCTCCATTTAAGTTCTTTTCTTCTCCTTGAAATACTCTGGAGTCAAGGGTGTTTGAGACGACTCCCATTAAGCAATTGTATTTATTCATGCAGTTATTCTAAATATGACATATAAGTGATATCATTCTGATTGTATTCTTCTTCTGGCTTATTTAATTTAACATACTATCCTCCAGTTCTATCCATGTTGCAGCAAATTGCAGGATTACATCATTCTTTACAGCCACGTAGTATTCCATTGTATATATGTACCTCATTTTCATGATCAATTTGTCTATTGTTAGACATCTAGGCTTATTCCAAGTGTTAGCTATTGTACTGAATGCTGCAATGAGTAGTGGCATGCATACATCCTTAGGGATGAATGTTTTTCTGTCCTGGGGATAGATACACAAGAGAGGGATTGCTGAGTTATATGGCAGTTCAATTTTGAGTTTACTGAGAAACTCCAAACTATTTTCCTTAAGAATTGAATCAGACAGCATTCCTACCAGCAGTGTATGAGTGTTTCTTTCTCACCACAGCCCTGCCAGAGGAGATTGTTCACAGTATTTTTGATATGTGCCATCCTCATTCGTGTAAAATGATATCTGATTGTTGTATTAATTTGAAAAGTTCAACTAATAATTACTTTTAAAATATGGTATATTTAAAATGAGTAAATAAAAATATGTAATTTTACAGTGAAACATTTTATTCATTAAAAATGGGGTTATAGAGATAGTAAAACTAGTAGGAATATTGTCTTGTATGTGCTTACATGGTTTGTACTCTGGAACCACATACAATCTCTTGACCACCTCCAGGAGTAAATCTTTAGCATAGACCCTGGAGTAGTCACGAGTATCACCACGTGTGGACACAAACAAAATGAATAAGATAATAATAAAGCTTCTATACCAATTAACTTAAAATATGCTGACACAAAAAATTCTTTGCGTTCAAATATTGTAAATTTTTTATGGTAGAAAAATTCATAGATATTAAAGTACACTATTTGTTGACAAAGGCTGGAAGAAGGTGGGGAGTAGATAACTATAAGTAGATAACTTAATGTGTAATGATATCTTTATACAATGGGGATAATTTGAATATTCTAAAAATAGAGTAAGGTAATTATACACAACTTTGAGATGATATTAAAGTGTTATACTTAAGACTTTTAAATGATTGCATATGATATACAAATTTAATTTCACAAAATATATACAAAAATACCAGTGAGCTTTTAAATAATTCTTGAAGATCACTGGGAGTACAAATTAAAAACTATAATTTATTTGAAGAATTTATATCAAATAATTTGTACTCTAATATTTATCTCAAAAGTACATAAATAAAAATTCAGATATATTTTACATATTTTTATGAAGTGGACCAGTATACAAAAATGGTCTTTAGAAAGATTTATGAACTTACTTTAAATTGTTATCACAAGATAAAAGAAATACTAGCAAAAAAGGAATAGTCACCATTTTTATAAATTATACTTTCAGCAAAGTTGCCATTATAGCACGAAGAAAAAAATCACAATATATCAGAAAACCTTTTGAGGTATAACTAAGATACAAGAAATGGATAACCATAAGAGATAGAAAGAATTGAGAGAGAAATTGGAAATGCAAATGAGAAAGGTAATGAAGCAAGTTCCAAGAGGAGGTAGATGTTGATAGGATGATAAGGAGTTTTAAAAATAAGAAATGACTGAGCTCATTCAAAAGAGAAAAGAGATGAGGAAGAATAACAGTGATTCCCAAGTGGTTGAGTTACCAAGAGTTTATATTGGTTCCAAGTTAGGTGTTTTTTAAACTCTCCAGCTGGCAAGATTTATGAGGAAAGATAAAAGATACAAGAATTACAAAACCTGGCTTTGTCTGGAGAGACAAAGTAATCAAGGAAGATAAGAAAGAAGAAAGTTTAGTGCATCCAGTATTTTGGAGAAAGCTTTGTGTATCTATTTCTTTGTGTGTGTGTGTGTGTGATGTTTTTTTTTTTTTTTTTTTTGGTTTTTGGGTCACACCCGGCGTTGCTCAGGGATTACTCCTGGCTGTCTGCTCAGAAATAGCTCCTGGCAGGCACGGGGGACCATATGGGACACCGGGATTCGAACCAACCACCTCTGGTCCTGGATCGGCTGCTTGCAAGGCAAACGCCACTGTGCTATCTCTCCGGGCCCATGTGTGTGTGATGTTTTAAAAAAAATCAATGTAAGATGAAGGCATGAAATTTTTCTATACATGAATATACATGGAATCTATCATGCTCAGTGAAATAAGTCAGAAGGAGAGAGAGAGGCGCAGAATAGTCTCACTCATCTATGGGTTTTAAGAAAAATAAAAGTCATTTTTGTAACAATCCTCAGAGACAATGAGAGGAGGGCTGGAACACCAGCTCACTCCATGAAGCTCACCACAAAGAGTGGTGAGCACAGTTATAGAAATAACTACACTGAGAACTACCATAATCAAGTGAATGAATGAGGAAACTGGAAAGCCTGTCTGGAGTACAGGTGGGGGTGGGGTGGGATGGAGGGAGATTTTGGACATTGGTGGCGGGAATGTTGCACTGGTGAAGAGGGGTGTTCTTTATATGACTGAAACCTTATCACAATCATTTATGTAATCAAGATATTCAAATAAAAAGAAAAAATTAAAAAAAAATCAAATTTATTTTATTGAAACCACTGTGATTTATAAAGTTCTTCATAGTTGAGTTTCAGACATACAATGAATTAAGAACAAACAAAATAAATAAAAATAAACCCTCATTTGGGGGGGGCGCCGAGGTGGTGCTAGAGGTAAGGTGTCTGCCTTGCAAGCGCTAGCCAAGGAAGGACTGCGGTTCGATCCCCTGATGTCCCATATGGTTCCCCCAAGCCAGGGGCAATTTCTGAGCACTTAGCCAGGAGTAACCCCTGAGCATCAAATGGGTGTGGCCCTAAAAACCAAAAAAAGAAAAGAAAAGAAAAGAAAAAGAAAAATGAAAGACATTCTTGAAATAATTTTCAAAGACAAAAGATAGGAGGGCTGGAAGTTACAGCTCACTTCATGAAGCTCACCACAAAGAATGATGAGTTTAGTTAGCGATTTAACTACGTTGAGAACTATCCTAACAATGAGAATGCATGAGGGAAATAGAAAGCCTGTCAAGAGTACAGGCGGGGGTGGGTGGAGAGGAGGGAGATTTGAGACATTGGTGATGGGAATGTTGCACTGGTGATGGGGGGGCTATTCTTAACATGACTAAAACCCAATCACAATCATATTTGTAATAAAGGGGTTTAAATAAAATATTCATTAAAAAATAAAAAGAATCAGGACCAATCCCAACAACAGTGTCAACCTTCCTCCACCAATTTCCCAATGTGTATTCCAACCACCACCTTTTACCCCAGCCTACCAGTATAACAGGCTCATTTTTGGTAGATTGTTAGTTGCATCTCTTGATTCCATTGTAGATTTTGGCTTTGATTTTATTTATGTCTTTTTTTTTTTATCTCCACCAATGTGGAACTGCTTGGCTCCTCATCCTCAACTTTTCATATTTGTGACTCACCTTCTCTATTCACTTTTCTTTATTCTCCTCACTATATTCTGGGGAAAGAGTGTTCAAGACAACTCCAAGTTTGACCATTGCTTTTCTAAATGCAGTTATTCTAAATAACACATGTAAATTATATCATTTTGTATTTATTCTAGGTCTGAATTATTTTGTTTAACATAATATTTTCAGTCCCATACATGTTGCATCAAATCACACGATTGCATCATTCCTTATTACTATGTAAAATTCCATTGTATATATTTACCACATCTTCATGATACACTCATCTGTTGTTGAACATCTAGATTTAATCCAAGTGCTAGCTATTTTACTGAGTGCTTCAATGAATAGTGGTGTGCGTACATCCTTTCAGGTGAATGTTTTTCCGGCCTGGGGATAGATACCTAAAAGAGGGATTGATGGGTCATATGGCAGTTCAATTTTGAGTTTATTGAGAACTCTCCAAAACAAGTGTCCACTGAACATAGACCCAGTAATAAGATGTAAAACAAAGCTGAATGTGGTCAAAGAAATTAACTACACAAAAAGAAAAAACCAACTAAAATAGATTATTCAAATAGAAAAATAAAGTATTATTGATAGAATTATAGTTTTAAATGGAGGGAGCAAGATAAAGAGATAGAAAGAATGGAAAGGCATCTTTAAGACCACACTAAGAGAGTTGGAGTTTAAATCTTGCCTTTATAAAAATTTTAAATCAAGATTCAAATAATGTATGAGTTCTTCATTGATGATGAAAGAAATATTTAATTTAAGACTTATTTACTGACTTCAAGTTATGAAACAGAAATCATAGAATGTTATTTTATAAGGATATGTAGAAAATAAAAACTAGAATTTACTAAAATCATATAAATTTGTGTATCTCAAAATGTGGTAGCTGAGGATTCTTGTTCTACTATTTGCTCCCCAATCTTTTGCTATGCCCCATCAATTTATATACTTTTCTTTCATTTATATTTTAATCAAAGTGGATTACAAAACTTTCACAGTAATATTTTAGGTACATAATAATAGTGGATGATGGGAGTTCCCACCACCAATATTGTCCTCCCTCCACCACTGTTCCCAGCATGTTTCCCATATCCCCCTCTTTTATCCCCAGGCCCTCTCTCTATATAGCATGTTGTAAATTGGGTATCAATTCTGTTGTCGCTGGCTTTAGATTTGGTGCTTAAGTTTGATTTTTTTTTTATTTCTAGTTAATGTTCATGTGACTATTTGGTCTTGGTACCCTCCATTATTTCCCCCTCCATTTGTGATGTGGAGCAAGATGGTTAAAGTTGTATGGTTCTCCTCTCTCCCTCTCCCTCTCCCCTTCCTCTTCCTTTCCCCCGCCCTCTCCCCTCCCTCACCCTTCCCCTTCCCTCTCCCTCCACCAATGCCTCTTGTTTCCTTCCCCTTCACCATCCTCTGCCAATGTCAGGGGCAGTCATTTTGCATTTTTCTCTCTCTCTCTTTTCCTTTATGACACTGAGGTTTGCAAAATTTCCTTTATGACACCATGATTTGCAATATTGTTAATTAAAGGGTACCATGCATGTCATTTATCCATTTTCTTTTTTTTTTTTTTTTTGGTTTTTGGGCCACACCCAGCGGTGCTCAGGGGTTACTCCTGACTGTCTGCTCAGAAATAGCTCCTGGCAGACACGGGGGACCATATGGGACACCGGGATTCAAACCAACCACCTTTGGTCCTAGATCGGCTGCTTGCAAGGCAAATGTCACTGTGCTATCTCTCCGGGCCCATTTATCCATTTTCAACAGCCAGTTCTTGTCCAGAGTGATAAGTGCCAACTATCAATGATATAATGTACCTTTCTCAATTCTAACTGAACTCACCACTTTTTATGGCAAGATTCCTATCATGGACTAGTCCTCCTGTCCCTCATCCTTATTTACTCTAGATATTATTACCATATTGCCATTCATTATTCTTATATGCCACAAATGATTATTCTGTGTCTACACCTCTCCTTCTAACTCATTTCACTCAGAATAATAATCTGATGTTGATGTGTTGATGTATGTACAGATGATGCACTGTGCATGGCTCAGTGTTTTTGTATAGGCACAAGAAACAGAGTTGCACACCCGTACACTTTCCACTCATTGTATGATAGACTGGATTCAAAAAATTCCCTGCTGAACTGAACTCTGTGACAGATGATACAGTAAAGATAATTTTGAAATTCACAATTGTGATCAAATCCAGGCTATTCACCAACCTGGGTGAGAGTATGGATGCCCACTATTAGCATCTTCCCCATGAAGAAGTGAAGTGGCTGTTCAGGGGAAGGGTGCTCTCTCTTCTTGTTGGCAAGAGGGAAGAAGTAGTGCAGTTCCTGTGAGAGCAGAACTCTGACTTTGAACAGCCCCAGTTGGACAAGGAATGGGTAGCTAAGCTTGTGTATTTATTTGGCAGACATTGTTCATTTTCTCTATGAATTTAATATTTCTCTGCAGGGGAGTTTCACAAGTAGTTTTTACAGTGAGACATAAGATGGATGTGTTAAAAAAATGTGATTCTGGGATAGCTGTGTCTGAGAAGGAGATATTGAATTGTTTCCACTCTTGCAAAATATTTCTGATTGGCACTTATATTATGCAGAAAGTCATAATCAATATGAAAAACAGCATTTAAGGTCATTAGCTCACAAATTCAATCATGAGTACTCTGAACATGAGAATCCACGGAAAAGAAAGCGCTGGGTTTAGAATTCCTTCATGGAAGATGCCCACTCTTGTGCAAAATAAAAATATGTGTTTTAAGGTCACTTCAGGCACTGTATTTCTAAACTCCACCCAACCTGGTCTGAAGAAGCAAGGTAGCAGGAAAGAAATAATAAACCAAGCTAGCCAGGAAAGGATGATCATGGAGTCCAGGGCCTTTTACCTTGTACTATCTGCCTCCAGCCTAAAAAGCTAGAACACCTCTTTCTTTATTAAAACCAATTCCCAACACCAGGAGGCTTCAGGTCAAGAGAGAGAAAAAAAATACATATTCAGTGGACTTTTGCATTTCAAAGGAAGAGGTTTAAGAAAAGATGACATTGGGGGAACACCTTTGTTTGGGGTTGATACTGGGTATCATCTTGGATGATACTCTTGGAGCCCGCCGCCAGAGCTGCACACAGGGCACACACTGACAGAGGCTAGGAGCAGAGTCCTGACTCCTGGAGTGGACACAGAAGAGCCACATTCAAAGTATCAAGAGCCTCACGTGGCTTGCGAGTCACAGGTTGCCGACCACTGGCCTAAGAGATACAAGGTTTCTCTGCCCTTGAAATATACTATCATGCGAATAACTACAGGCTCAGTACATGCTCTTTTACTCTCCCCTAGGTTTTTCTGTGGTGTCTGGAAACTCTTTGCTCTGTCGTGAGTGATAAAATCATGTCTCTGTAGCTAGAGATCTTGATATTTGCACAAGTCAAAGAATGGAACCTAGGATAAAGTCTTTCTTATTTTATGTTATTTTATAAGTATATGTAGAAAACAAAAACTAGAATTTACTAAGATAATATAAATTTGTGTATTTCAAAATGTTGCAGATGAGAATTCTTGTTTTACTATTTGCTCCCAAATCTTTTGCTGTGCCCCCTCAATTTATATAATTTCCACCTGTGACTCGTATCCTGTGGGCCCACAAAAGACCAGTTAATCTCTGATTAATGAACTGATATTGAGGCATGTAAAATTTACATGTGCTGTAAAAAATATTTGGTAAGAATATATGAAAGATTCTAGTACAGATCATATAGATTTGTTCTCAGGGCAAATAATGTCTAAATGGGTCTCAGATGAAGATTTATAACTATTGAGTCAATGAGATTTTCAGGCACATTGAGTAAGTTTATGAAGATAAAATCAGTAAGAGTGGGGGAAATGTAGCTGAAAAAGGCAACAACTAGAAATTCAATATAAGAAAATCATTTTTAGTCAGCATCTTTTTCAGATTAATGCTCTATGTCTCTTTGGAAAATATTTTAATTTATGCCAAAATATAGTAAAGATTGATTATTGGTAACTTTCTTATCCAGTGGAATTGTTCAAAACAATATTGTTCTCAGTTTAATTATATGCAGTAAATGCCATTTGATTCAAATATGACATGCAATATTTCTCATTTATTAATTGTTGTTTACAGGTAAATGGTAGTTTAAATGGTTGTTTTGCTTATGAATTGTTATTTAAATAAAATATTATAAAGAATCAATAAAGCCATGGGAATCTCAAAATAACTATGCTTTCTTATTAGTTACACATGAAACAAGTTTGAAATTATTGAAAATATAAAATAATTAAAATTCTAACTTGACCCTTAAATACTTAGCGTTGCTTTTCTAATTGGAAGTATCTGAAATTAGATTTCATAGACATTTGTATCAAAGGCTTATATACTTGTTAATTAGAGTTTAGACCAGTTTAAAGAACCAGTTTATAGACCATATTTAAAGAAAAGATTATCATTCTACACTGAAATGCATGCATATAAAATATAAATGTATAAAAACTTGATGTACTTATATAAACTATACAATGAATATACTTTCTTTTTAAAATATTTTGTATAAGTGAGTAATATATATTGTATTGATTTGAACTCTTTTTTCTGATAGTAAATGTCAAATATATGGAAAAATATAATAAGTTATTTATTGTCTTATAATAGAGAGGTTCTGTGAATATTAGATAAGATAAAATAGTAATGCCTAGAATATATGTAATTATTTATATTGAGAGATATTTGCCAAAATAATATAATTTAGATTGTAACTTACAATTGTGGTATTTGAGTTTTGAGCAAGTGATATTGTTATTAGGCAATTATTTATTTCTGTAGTGTGATCATACATTATAATTTAACAAGATGTATAACAGAAAATTAAGATCCTCTTTTAAATAATTGTATGGAAAAAGATAGTGTCATAGGCCAGCTAAATTTAGTATTTTATATATCATGCACTTAATAGTTCTGCTTGCACAGCTACTATGCCATGTTTTAGAATAAGTACCGAGGGGCTGGAGTTATAGCACAGCAATAGGGTGTTTGCCTTGCATGCTGCCACATAGGGATAGACCCTTTTTTGATCCCCAGCATCCCAAATAGTCCTCCAAGCTTATCAGGGGTGACTCTTGAGCACAGAGCCAGGAGTAACCCTTGAGTGCTACAACATGAAGCCCCCCCCAAAAAAAATGAAAAAAATAAATTAAAATAAAAAAGAATGTTCACCTCTAATGTAGTATGAAACATGTGTTCATAGGTATTTGTCAAATATAAACTTTAGCTAAAATTAAATTATTTTGTTACAAAAATGTAATAATGGTGAAGTTACAGTGTGTTATATATACCCATAAGAAGAAAAGTTATAGAATGAAATATAGAAAATTAGCCCTATCAAGAGGGTATTTGATCTAACTAATTAAAGGGAATGCAGAAAGAAGGGTATTTCTAGAGAAAGATTGCTAAAATCTCTGTTAAAATAAAGAAAATTTAATAAAATGGAATATGTAAATGTCAATCAGGAGGAAAAGTGGTACCACAGATTAACAGTAAATATTTAAGAATATATCAGACAAAAAAAAAAAGGCAAAAGTAGCCTTGCTTTAGTTTAAAACTATATTGGGGACACAAGAAGTCATTGGAAGTGATTAAAATAAGTATTCCATGTGATTAATTTTAATTTTCAAACTTAACTGGTATAAGTTAGATATTGATAGTTTTACTTTGATATTTGATATTGATAAGTTTTACTCCAAAGCAGTAAAAATTTAGGCAAGCAATGTAGAAGATATTACCATAATAAAGGTAACATGATTGCAAGTATATCTGAAATAACATCAGTTGTATAAAATAGCTATAGTGACCAAAGTTAATATTTATTAAGCATTTAGCTTAA
Organism: Suncus etruscus; assembly: GCF_024139225.1. Classification (NCBI taxonomy): domain Eukaryota; kingdom Metazoa; phylum Chordata; class Mammalia; order Eulipotyphla; family Soricidae; genus Suncus; species Suncus etruscus. The sequence goes on from NC_064855.1 coordinate 73,421,407, forward strand.
CTGGAGACAATGTTAAGTGTATTTACATGTCCAGTTTTCAAAATAACGTATGAATTAGTCATTGCTATTAGCTAAATTTATTGATGATATTTACATTTTAATAAATTACATTCTCTAGGCCACACAGTATATAAAACTTGAAGAATACTAGCATGAGTGTTTTAGGAATATTTATCTAATGCACTCAGATTTCTGTAAGTTGTTCTAAGAACTGAGGAACCTAGCATAATTAAAACCATCAGTATTGACGTGAGTACAATAGAAAATGTCAAACATTTCACTACTCTCAAACTATTATTGAAATCATAATATAATCACAAATTCTTTTTTGTTTCTAAGAATCCTGCAATTGATGTTTTCTATGGATATACAGGAGACCAGCAATTGATGATAACCATTACTGCAAATCACAGATCAAGAAAAGAGATTAAATATTAAATATTATGTGCCACTACCTTCACTGTTCTGATTTTTTAATCTGGGAAATAAAATCGTTGGGGAATGGGTACTAGAATCCTACAATAGAAGGGAAAAAAAACACCGATTTTCTAAATTCTCAGAAAATAACTCAGTGAAAGTGTATATGACAGCTAACTGCTATCTTTCAAAATACTGTGAACCTTAGACCTGATATCCAACTGAAAATGTAGTTTAAATAATTTGACATCTCCAATATAAGAAAATTATAAAAGGGATTTTTAAGCCTTCAACAAGATGAACAAGAAGGAAATCAAGAAAGAGGCTGTGTATGGTAGCAATCCAAATAAAAGATCATCATGATTTGGACCAGAATAGTAGCCTGGAAGTGATGAGAAGTGGATTAGTTTTGAATACATTTAGAAGATAAAACTAACAAAAACTGCTAGAGCATTGAATGAAAAATAAGAAAAAGAGCATAGTCCATGACAGTTAATATTTTTTGAGTCCAAGCAAGTGGAAAACTAGATAGAATTGCCATTTACTGAGATATGAAACTTAAGATATGGTGAGAAACTGAAGATGCAGAGTAAAGAGCTAACTTTAATTTTTTATTGAGGTAACCTTGGCTAATAACAATGTTTCATGTATTATGCATATTTCTTTTATTGTAAATATTACAACCTAATCATAATATTGCCAAAAAACTATTTGAAATCTTTTAAACATTTAAGTCATCATATCAGTAGTCAGAAAAATATTCCTGAATTTTAGTGTGAATTTTTAAAAATAATCCATTTAGAAGACATCATTTCTGATGATTTTTAAAATTTAATTTAATAAAAGAATAAGTTTTAAATTGTAGGCTACAAAATGTTTTAAAAACAATTTTTTATTTTAACATGAACAAGTTGTTACTACAAAAATTGCATAGTATATTGTCTAGTGGTGCAAACAGAATCATGTAAATAGCATTGAATGCTACATATGAATAAGATATTTCTTTTTTAGAATGAACCCACATATCTATCAATTCATTAACATGTAACAGAGTGAATACTAAAGACAATATATAGATTATGGATATCAGAAATAATCCAAATTCAGAAAGGAATAAAAGAGTTAACAAGTCTCTTGGGGTGAAAGGCAAAGAAAGATGTGAGTATTTAAATAAGTTTCACAAAATAATCAGAAAGTGCAGAAAAAAATGGTTTCTAACAATGAATTGCTAATAAAAGTAAAGGAAAACCACATTGATTTTGTGCAAATTGTCATACAATGTTTACTAAAGGTAAGAAGGTTTTGCCAGTACTTGTGACTGATCAAATATTTTTCTAGCTCTTAAATTCTCTCTTTTTTTACTCAACTTGTAAAAATAATAAAGATTAAAGTCATTTATATGAGTAATATGATTAAAAGTTCATAGGTCAGCCTGTTGCATTTGTGCTCTATTGCTTTGATTTTACTGCTGTCTTCTTTCCTTGCAGCATTATTTATTCATTCTGTTTAGTTTGCTTTACAGGCTGTGGCAGCATTCACAGGGTGGACCTATTGAACCAAGCCGTAATAGATGTAATACATCAATACATTTGAACTGAACAGCTTTAATTAGGCATTCCCGGTCATTTCATCAATTCAGTTGAGTACCATTGGGATTTGGATAACACTGAGCCTCCTGTTGAGCATGAGAATTACAGCACTCCAGTAGGGCTCCACCAGGCTCAGCACAAGATTAGGCAATCAGCTATAATTCACACAGGGAAGGGACCCATGCCCAGCCCATAAAATTACCTTTACAGTAATATCTTTGAAATCCTAAAACCTTTAAACCCCGATGTCAATTAAACTCAACCTGACTTAGAAGCCTTCAGACACACAGGTTTTATTCTTGCTCAACAAATAGAACTTTATTTCATTGCAGCTGATACATATACACATATGCACAAGTATATATGTATGTATATACATATGTTGAATATATGATTTTTTCTAGCAGTTATGCTTACAGACAGACCATAAGAAAATATAAAAACTTTAGTTGATTTGATAGTTGATATATACTGCTTGCAATGTCAATAAAATACATGGTTGATTTTTTTGCACTGTGCTTGTCACTGCATACAACCCAAAATAAGGATGCTGAAATAAATTTCATGTAGAACATCTATAAAAAAAAATAAACATTAAGACTGAACCAATTTTAAAAGGCTAAAGTAATTTACTTACAAAATTTTTACAAATCTGGAACAATTTTAACAGACAAATGTTAGCATATTAAACAAAGGAGAAACAAAAAGAAAGAAAGAAATATAGGGCAGAATGTTTAGCCAAATTCCAGGTACTGAACAGATTTCCCTTTTCTATCATGCATAATGCTAAAATAGCAGCTTGTTATGAAGGCCTAATAAAGATAGAGTGGGGCCACAATCAGAAAATTTAGCAAGTCAGCGTAGAGAAATGACTGGCAATGTTCTGGATACAAATCAATATGATGAAAACATTAGATTTTGGAAACTGAACAAAATAGGGTCAAGTAAGCTAGAGCAAAAATTCTAATTCTTCAAATGTCAAGGAAAAAGTCGACAGATAAATTGAGAACAGCACATCCTAAAAAAAAAAATAGTAAAAGGTCTTTACCATATAGCCTAACAAGATGCTATCATTCTTTATCCGACTGAAATCTTTTCCCCACTGATGACAATACTAGAAATCTGGCTGTTTTGTACCATCATCTGTTAAAACTTGGGAGCTGAGATTCTGCTCATTCTTTGAAGAAATGAGTCATTTGTTAACCTGGCCAATCCTTATGACTGGGAATTTTAAATCATCTGGGCTCACTGAAATGCTTACAGAAAAGTAATGCTCCTTTAAAAAAGATTAACCTTGTTGAAA